>NC_134485.1:190896027-191171027 GCF_040206685.1 Ascaphus truei | reverse complement strand
CATAGAATATTTATAAAAACAAGCAAAATCCAATCAACTCACATGGTGATGGAAAGAAACAAGCGTGTAGATCACAAAGTGGATCTCTGCAAGACCGGGAGAGTGGTGTCTCTGCTTTTCCTCTGTTCAGCTTTGCGCGTCACGGATGCGTCTCACCGAGGACCGGAAGTGACGTCATCCGCTCTCAGAGGCTCCGGTTTCGCCTCAGGACATCACTCTACGCTACAAGGTGAAACGCGTAGAGTGATGTCCTGAGGCGAAACCGGAGCCTCTGAGAGCGGATGACGTCACTTCCGGTCCTCGGTGAGACGCATCCGTGACGCGCAAAGCTGAACAGAGGAAAAGCAGAGACACCACTCTCCCGGTCTTGCAGAGATCCACTTTGTGATCTACACGCTTGTTTCTTTCCATCACCATGTGAGTTGATTGGATTTTGCTTGTTTTTATAAATATTCTATGTACAGTCTGCACTATGTCCGGTTCATTTTATTTCTAAGGGGACGCAAGTGTACCAGAACGCTACAGTATACCTGATTAGCAGTGCGGTTCCTATCCTACTAATTGGCCTCATCCCATGGGTTAAAGATACCTTTATATGCCTGCGTACGTCTCACGTTTGTGAGTATTCTGAGCACCTAACCACAGCCATTTATCACACAAAGTTCACAAAATACTGCACCATAAGTTTGTTGTCTTTCTTTATTTTCCACATGATTTGCGCTTCTTGATGATTTTCACCCTTCACATGGGGCATCGGGTGCCAGTGTCGCTGCCGTCTTTATAGTGTCCAAGACGCGACGTGGCCACTATAAAGGTGGCGGCGACACTGGCACCCGATGTCCCAAACCGGGGCATGTAACTCTGGAAGCAGGGGGTCCCTGAGCCAGAAATCAATGCGGTTCAGCTCAAGAGACCCCCTTTTCCCTAACAATATTATTAAAAATACTTTAATGCGGCTTCATTACCTTAGCGGCTATCCGCTATGGCAATGAAGGGGTTAAGGCATAATAGCATGTTTTTGGGGACAATTGCCTCCAATAAACATTGCAGTATACAACACACACACCCTGTGACCCCAACAACCCCTATACCCCCTATCATATAGTACAAATATGTAATTTTTTGGATGCACAGCAATGATACTATAGGCTGGCGGTGGCCCTCGGGTGTTCCCTGCAGGTGTCCAGGGGACCCCGCTTGCCTGCAGTACCCATTCTGTGCCCCCAAAAAATAATTAAAAAACACATAAATACTTATAAATAAATACCCCCCCGCCCCCCCCCCGCCTCCTAACAGATACAGTATAGTAATGGGCAAAATTACTATTATCCACAAATGGATAATAATGCATTTGCCCATTTAAAATAGATAAAGCAGAATAAATAAAATAAATACATATTGCACTCACCGTTGCCCGGCTGCCACGATGAAGGCCATCCTCATCCTCATCCCGTCCATGTCCCCCTCCGGTGCTGCAAAACATACACAAGAATAAAAACAGCCAATGTAATGTCCTCTGACCCCTTAATCACCTTAGTGGTTATTAACCGCTATAGTAATTAAGGGGTTAACCCACCCTCCCCCACCACTCACCGAGAGGCCTAAACACCCTCCCCCACTACCCACCCGTGAGGCCTAACCACCATTGGGGACAATATCCCCTTCCCCCACCCCCACTACCCACAAGAAAAACAATACACAGAACATCCCCACCATAAACATTACTGTATTTAATAAACAATACATAATCCACCCACCCCCTGAGCCCCCCATAAAACATAGATTTATGATTTGACATACAGGGTTAATAACCCAGACCTACGGGAGTCCCCAGTGGGCCCGACGGGTGTCCGCAGGTTCCACAGTGCACCAGTACCCCAGGGTCCCGAGGCCTCCGGGTGGCCCCCGTCAGGCGCCGTGGCCCTCCAGGTGGTCCCCAAGGGTCACTGTGGGCCCCAAATGGGATCTACGAATGTACCCACGGGTGTCTGGGGATCCCCGAGTCAGCCCCACAGGTTTCTGAGGCCCTCAGGTGGTTCCCATGGGGGTCTGGGGTCCTCAGGTGGTCTCCAGAGGTCCCCGCAGACCTAAGGTACCAACCCTGTATGTCAAAAAAATAAACATGGTCCTACATTAAACTATATCAGCCCCCCCCACCCCACCCCCAGCACCACCAAACACACATACTGTACAGTAATGGGCAAAATAAATATTTTCCAGATATGGATAATAGCTTATTTGTCCATTATTAACCACATTAACAAGCATAATAAAATAAATACAGTTCTACTTACCTCGGCAATATGAAGCCCCTCTGCCAGCAAGGTCCCTCTGTCCTCCGTTGCCAGAAAAATACATTGCAAATACATTCTGATATCACTTAACCCCATAATCACCTTATCGGTTAATAACCGTAAAGGAAATTAAGGAGTGATGTGCGGGTTGGGCGCGGCGCACGCGCACTCTCTGATGCGGTCTCAATCGTCTGTCTAATAGGATGCACCTGCGCGATCCAGCAGCCTATCAGAAACAGCAGTTCTACTTCCTGGATACCTCTCATTGGTGTGAGGCTCTTTAAATATGCTCTCTGCACTCTCATACCTCGCCGAGCATAACTTCTGTGTGTGACACTGAACCTCGCTACTCCATGTCTGTCTGCCTTTACCTTGATGCCTGATCTTGCCTGGAACCTTGGACTTTGTGACATTCTCTTGCGCTGACCTTGGCTTTGGATACGACAACTCTACTCTCTCCTGCACTAACCCCGGCATCGGAATACGACGACACTGCTCTCTCCTGCACTGATCCTTGCTTTGGCTCTACGACAACTCTACTCTCTCCAATCCTGACTCCGACTATGTACCCCAACGATCCGCTACTCTACACTCCTAGACCCGACAATTACGATGTTTACGCTGTCCTCTATTACCCTGGCCTGGCCAGCACGATTATCCTTCACTCTAGATGCACCCTCGCGGTTATGGTCGGCGTTCTATACCAATCCCTACCTCAGTCCCATGGTCGCGCCTCATTTGTGGTGAGCTACGCGTTACAGATAGGAGCGGCCCTATCACAAAGAGTCGGAAAGGAGGAACACCCCATTATATATATTAGATGAAAGCTAACCATCCATGAGAAAGAGGGCTTGGCCATCAAATGGGCATTAGAGAGTCTAAAATATTATTTGTTAGGGAGAAAATTTACCCTAATAATGGACCATGCACACTTAAAGTACATGCAGCAAAATAAAGAAAAGAATGCTCGTGTAAGTCGCTGGTTCTTGAGTCTCCAGGGGTTCCAGTTCACAGTTGAACACAGGCCAGGCTCCAAGCATAGAAATGCCGACGCATTGTCCGAGGTATACACCTCCCTGTTTTCAAGTGCTCACCCGATAATGATTGAGCAAAGGGGGGGGGGGATATGTGATGTACTGAAGCAGGTGGTGTTTGAGGGGAGGTACATAGGACCCAGCACCTTCCAGGGTGTGTTCCCTTCCCTCTCACGTGAGCCCTAATTAATTAGCTGCAAGGTAAAAGGCAGCCCAGACAGTTTGCTGCTGCTGCTGCTGCTGCTGCTGCTGCTGCTGCTGCTGCTGCTGCTCTGAAGGCACATACATAGACAGCCCTGTGAGAGACTGCAAATAGAAAGCTGCAGGTACAGTGTGGAAAGTGGGGAAAGAGCTTTGTTCTCTCACTGGTAGTTAGGGACCAAGCTGTATTAGTCAGAACTCCTGAAAGGAGTTAGGTCTTTTGTTTCTGTTTTATGTTATGAGTTAATCCTGTTCCTGACTTGTACCTTGTAAATAAACCCTCCTGTGCACAAACGCTAAGTTTTCCTCCCTTTGATCCGGACACAAGATCCTATGCTGGGACTGATATGTCACATATTATATATATATAATCAAAAAATAAATAGATGATACCGTTCTGTGGCTAACGAAATGCTTTTATTTGTGCGAGCTTTCGAGATACACTGATCTCGCTCAAATAAAAGCATTTCGTTAGCCACAGAACGGTATCATCTATTTTTTTTTTGATTATTGAAGCTTGGCTAACACGGTACTGATACCTCTACATATATATATATATATATATATATATATGTAGAGGTATCAGTACCGTGTTAGCCAAGCTTCAATAATCAAAAAATAAATAGATGATACCGTTCTGTGGCTAACGAAATGCTTTTATTTGAGCGAGATCAGTGTATCTCGAAAGCTCGCACAAATAAAAGCATTTCGTTAGCCACAGAACGGTATCATCTATTTATTTTTTGATTATATATATATATATATATATATATATATATATATATATATATTGATTTTAGGACCAGCTTTATATGAACAGTCTTACTTAAATGTAAACAAATATTTTGTAAAGTAATTCAAAGATTAAAAAAAATATATATATTTTTTTTCTTAATCTTTGAATTACTTTACAAAATATTTGTTTACATTTAACTAAGACTGTTCATATAAAGCTGATCCTAAAATCAATAATAACAGCTTGAAAATAAAGGCATCTAAGAAGAATGGGGCTAATCAAATTACTAGGAGAATAATAAAGCATTACCATCATCTTAGAGGTGGTGGACAAAATAAATGGCAAAAATTCGGTGTGAACATTACTAAATTAGGTAACGATTTACTAAGTGTGTGTTTTTTTTATTTTATTGTTGCTGCCAAGCAAATCTGTGGACACCTCCCTAAACACACCTTTTTCATTTCATAAATAGCTTCATGTTGCTAGGTGCGATACATGATGTACAGCACACAGAATAAGAATAAGATTGAAAATAGCAGACGCACAAGATAATCTAGGATTTTGCATTTTCTAGGATTATGTCATTTTTTTTTTTAAACATAATGCTATTCAGGCTATTAAGATAGTTATGTGTTGAAGTAAACTGGTGCAAAATGTAGCCCCAGCTTTATCAAGACAATAGTCTGATTTAAAGCATTTATCCTCTTTGTTTGTGAGTGAATCTTGTTACCTCTTCTTGTTATCTTACAAGTAAATACATATTTAAGTATGGTAGGCACTTCCTTTTGGTTGTTTTTGAGTTACGTAGACATTACAATTGTTCTATTGTTAATGCACAAATAGAACTCACTCTGCATGAATCTGCCTGCAGATGTTTGGTCTGTAATTGCAGAGCTTGCTCTGCATACAATGTGTGCAGGAACATCATGTCCTCCCTGTTTACAGTATTTAAAATAGAGCATATCCTCTACCTGTTTTCCCCTCTTATCAAAATTATTAGCATATATTTACAATGCACCAATATGTTCTGCAGTGCAGGACAATGGCTGCGAAAGACAATAACAAGCATAATAAACAGATTAACATAAATGTACACACTATAACACCAGTGGTCCCTGCTCCAAGAAACTGACAATCTAAGGAGTGAAAAGGGGAAGAATGACACAAAATATTCAGGGTGAGAGATGGGAATAGCACATTTGTTTACCATAAAAGGGTACAATTGCCTGCACTTTTTATTTTTTTGGAAGATTGAGTAAGATATTCTAAAACCTAATCTATCTAGCCACATACACAAAGACATACATACTTCTTAGGAGTATATATTTAGAGACAGACTGGGGAAGCAGCACTGGAGGGGGCAAACGCGTCCCATCTTTAAAGTGGAATGAAACAAGAAGTGAACAAGTTCACATCTACTGGCCCAGGATTCTGGAGTTGAACGGCGCTGGAGAGGAAAGAGATTTTCAATCAAAGACTCAAGTCACAGCAATCTTCACTCTACAGCCTCACCACTCATAGGGGCTTATTCTGTGGCTCCGTTAGCGCTGTACAGAGTGATCTACACGGAAAGCCCCATTGATTGCATCCGAGCCATACAGCAAGCAACACTGGTGTACAGAATGGAGCTTGCTATTTGCTTCAGCAGAAACTAGGGAAAGAACTTCTTAATTTGCCTTGTCACAACCATACAGGCCCGCCAAGAGGGGGGGACAAAGGGCACTGGTGTCCCGGGCCCCGTGTGCCGCCAAGCTGCTCCCGCCCCCGCAGCACTGTCACCACCGTGGCACCGCTGAGCACCTGCAGTGCCGCTAGGCTGCTCCCGCCCCGGCAGCACTGTCACCACCGTGGCGACCCCACCCCCAGTGCCGCCAAGCCCCCGCAGTGCCGCCATGTTGCTACCGGGCCCCCCCCAGCACCACCAACCCCCACGGCCGGCCCCCCTCCCACAGTACCGCCAGCCACTGGCCCTGCCCCCTGCAGAACTGCCCCCTCCCCGCAGAAACGGGCTCCGCTGCCCCCCCCCCCCCCCAGTACCGCCAGTCACTGACCCCTCCCCCCCAACAACCAGCCCTCTGCAGCCACCGGCACACCGCCCCCCCAGCCACCAAGCCTGACCTGAGACCATCCCCCAGGTAAGTCTGATTTTTATATATTTTGGTGGGGTTTGGGGTATTTTTTATATGTATTGGGGGGGTTGGGGTATTTTTTATATGTATTGGGGGGTTGGGGTATTTTTTATATGTATTGGGGGATTGGGGGATTTTTTATATGTATTGGGGGGGTTGGGGTATTTTATATATGTATTGGGGGGTTGGGGTATTTTTTATATGTATTGGGGGTTGGGGTATTTTATATAAGTATTGGGGGGTTGGGGTATTTTATATATGTATTGCAGGGGTTGGGGTATTTTATATATGTATTGCGGGGGTTGGGGTATTTTATATATGTATTGCGGGGGTTGGGGTATTTTTTTATACATATTGGGGGGGGGGTATTTTTTTATATGTATTGGGGGTTTTGGGTACTTTTCATATGTATTGGGGGTGTTGAGTACTTTTTATATGTATTGGGAGGGTCTCGCATATTTTAGCATTGTGTCCAGTATTTTTGGACAAGCCACCTGGCAACCCTAGCTGACATTTCTCCCCTCTTCCCCCCCCCCCCCCCAGCCATATTGCAGCCACCGGCGCGCCCCCCAGTAGCAGCCAACGGCACCCCCCCCCCCAGTAGAAGCCACTGCGCCCCCCCCCCCCCCCCCAGTAGCAGCCACTATGGGTTGGGTGGGGGGGCACCTGCTCCTTTCATTCGTCCCGGGCCCCATGATTTCTGTTGGTGGCCCTGCCACCATATACTGGAAATTGTGATAGGAGCTGTTTTCGACAAATGTCTTGGTCCATCAGCTTGTCCAGACATTTTTGTTCAAGGGTTTTTGAGACAATTGGTTTAAAATTGACACTACCCAATTCCAGAGCAGTATTCATGATAAGGAAACTTCTGAAATCCTTGGCAAATGGAATGATGCCACGCGTAAAGTGTTGCAGTTTGCTACCAATGCTTTGACACAATTACAAGCAAGGGATGACTACAAAGAGTTGTTGGCGCTTGTAATTTTCTTCTCGGGTGAAACACCTCCACGTGCCATAAGATTTATTGCACCTGGTGCGTACCATAGAGCGCGATAGATAGCAAGAATCATCTATTCCCGCATGTTCAGAAGCCAGTTTTATTTGACAGCTAATGAAGCTAGAGGTCTGCGTGATGTGAACATCTTCACTGCACCAGTCTACATAATGGCATAGTTTACCACACCTCTTGCAGTTTCAGCACCAAATAATGACCTATAACTGTTGAAGAAACTAGATTCCTACTCTGTCATCAACAAAGCAATTGCAGATGCTGCCACAAACAAATTACATCATCACTTGTGGTACCTTAGTGAGTACAATGTAGGACTGAGCTTCTTTGCTGACAAACTGGAAGTGCCTGTAGCTACAAAACGTCAAATGGTCAGAGCAAACAAAAGCAACTGAGAACACTCTTCGGGCTCATTCACTAAGCTTCGATAAAATCAGTGCATTGCTTGAACGACTTTACATTGTTTAATCGCGCTATAAAATATGTGTCAAAACGGTATTCACAAAGAAAAAAAAAATAACGTTCGTTAAAAAAAATGTGCTAAATTAAAGTTCGTAAAAAACCATTGTGCTACTTGTTTTTTGTTTTTCTAAGGCCTTGGAAATAGTAAGCGCTTAGGTGCTGCTGCTGCTCGCTCTTGCTTGCTGCCGCTCGCTCTGCCAGGAGCTTTTTGCTGTCCTGGCAGAGGAGACAGCAAGCGCGCTTGGGAGGCGGGTTGTGGGCGTGTCGGCAGGCAGGGCTAATCTGTCACCGACGTCAACGTCATGCCGCCGACGTCAATGTCACTCCGCCGACGTCAACCTCCCCCATTGAACACTGAGCAGCGGCAGGGATTGGAGAGGTATGGCTATAGGGCAGGCCTGCGGCCCGCGGCGGCGGCTGCTTTCCTCCTCCTGAGCCCCCTCTCCCTGCCCCCGCGAGCTGAGCCCGCTCTCCCTGCTGCCCCTGCACCCAAACGTCTACATCTGTACCTATCATGCTCCCATCCCGCTCCCGCCCTGCTTTCGTCCTGCACTCGTCCCGCTGCTCCTGCTCCTGTGCTGCTGCCCCTGTTCCCGTGCTGCTGCCCCTGCTGCCCCTGCACCCATCCTGCTCCCATCATGCACCTGTCCTGCTCCCGTGCTGCTGCCCCAATCCCTTCCTGCCACCGCGAGCCGAGCCCGCTCTCCCTCCCCCAAGGGGAGCTGAGCCTGCTCTCAAGTGCGGCAATTCCGGTGCCCGCTGCTTGCGAGCGCGGAGAGTCCCGCCGTGATACTGTAGGAGGCGAGGAGGTGATGTTATGTGCAGGGGGATATGTGCAAGGGAAGGGGGGGGTTGATGTGCATGGGAAGGGGGGGGGTTGATGTGCAAGGGACGGGGGGTGGTTGATGTGCAATGGGGTGGTTGATGTGCAAGGGGGGGTGATGTGCAAGGGAAGGGGGGGTGATGTGCAAGGGAAGGGGGGGTGATGTGCAAGGGACAGGGGGGTTGATGTGCAAGGGGGGGTTGATGTGCAAGGGGGGGTTGATTTGCAAGGAGGGGTTGATGTGCAAGGAGGGGTTGATGTGCAAGGAGGGGTTGATGTGCAAGGGGGTGTTAATGTGCAAGGAGGGGTTGATGTGCAAGGGGGGGTTGATGTGCAAGGAGGGGTTGATGTGCAAGGAGGGGTTGATGTACAAGGAGGGTTTGATGTGCAAGGGGGGGTTGATGTGCAAGGGAAGGGGGCGTTGATGTGCAAGGGGGTGTTGATGTGCAAGGAGGGGTTGATGTGCAAGGGAAGGGGGGGTTGATGTGCAAGGGGGGTTGATGTGCAAGGGGGGGTTGATGTGCAAGGGGGGGCTGATGTGCAAGGGGGGGTTGATGTGCAAGGGGGGGTTGATGTGCAAGGGGGGGTTGATGTGCAAGGGGGTGTTGATGTGCAAGGAGGGGTTGATGTGCAAGGGGGGGTTGATGTGCAAGCGAAGGGGGGTTGATGTGCAAGGGGGGGGTGATGTGCAAGGGAAGGGGGGGTTGATGTGCAAGGGGGGGTTGATGTGCAAGGGGGTGTTGATGTGCAAGGAGGGGTTGATGTGCAAGGGGGGGTTGATTTGCAAGGAGAGGTTGATGTGCAAGGAGGGGTTGATGTGCAAGGAGGGGTTGATGTGCAAAGGGGTGTTAATGTGCAAGGAGGGGTTGATGTGCAAGGGGGGGTTGATGTGCAAGGAGGGGTTGATGTGCAAGGAGGGGTTGATGTACAAGGAGGGTTTGATGTGCAAGGGGGGGTTGATGTGCAAGGGAAGGGGGCGTTGATGTGCAAGGGGGTGTTGATGTGCAAGGAGGGGTTGATGTGCAAGGGAAGGGGGGGTTGATGTGCAAGGGGGGTTGATGTGCAAGGGGGGGTTGATGTGCAAGGGGGGGCTGATGTGCAAGGGGGGGTTGATGTGCAAGGGGGGGTTGATGTGCAAGGGGGGGTTGATGTGCAAGGGGGGGTTGATGTGCAAGGGGGTGTTGATGTGCAAGGAGGGGTTGATGTGCAAGGGGGGGTTGATGTGCAAGCGAAGGGGGGTTGATGTGCAAGGGGGGGGTGATGTGCAAGGGAAGGGGGGGTTGATGTGCAAGGGGGGGTTGATGTGCAAGGAGGGGTTGATGTGCAAGGAGGGGTTGATGTACAAGGAGGGTTTGATGTGCAAGGGGGGGTTGATGTGCAAGGGAAGGGGGCGTTGATGTGCAAGGGGGTGTTGATGTGCAAGGAGGGGTTGATGTGCAAGGGAAGGGGGGGTTGATGTGCAAGGGGGGTTGATGTGCAAGGGGGGGTTGATGTGCAAGGGGGGGTTGATGTGCAAGGGAAGGGAGGGGTTGATGTGCAAGGGAAGGGGGGGTTGATGTGCAAGGGGGGGGTTGATGTGCAAGGGAAGGGAGGGGTTGATGTGCAAGGGAAGGGGGGGTTGATGTGCAAGGGGGTGGGTGATGTGCAAGGGAAGGGGGGGTTGATGTGCAAGGGGGGGTTGATGTGCAAGGGGGGTTGATGTGCAAGGGGGGGTTGATGTGCAAGGGGGGGTTGATGTGCAAAGGGGTGTTGATGTGCAAGGAGGGGTTGATGTGCAAGGGGGGGTTGATGTGCAAGGGAAGGGGGGTTGATGTGCAAGGGGGGGTGATGTGCAAGGGAAGGGGGGGTTGATGTGCAAGGGGGGGTTGATGTGCAAGGGAAGGGGGGGTTGATGTGCAAGGGGGGGTTGATGTGCAAGGGGGGGTTGATGTGCAAGGGAAGGGGGTGGTTGATATGCAAGGGGGTGGGTGATGTGCAAGGGAAGGGGGGGTTGATGTGCAAGGGGGGTTGATGTACAAGGGGGGGTTGATGTGCAAGGAGGGGTTGATGTGCAAAAGGGGGTTGATGTGCAAGGGAAGGGGGTGTTGATGTGCAAGGAGGGGTTGATGTGCAAGGGGGGGTTGATGTGCAAGGGAAGGGGGTGGTTGATATGCAAGGGGGTGGGTGATGTGCAAGGGAAGGGGGGGTTGATGTGCAAGGGGGGGGTTGATGTGCAAGGGGGTGTTGATGTGCAAGGAGGGGTTGATGTGCAAGGGGGGGTTGATGTGCAAGGGAAGGGGGGGGTTGATGTGCAAGGGGGGGTTGATGTGCAAGGAGGGGTTGATGTGCAAGGGGGGGTTGATGTGCAAGGAGGGGTTGATGTGCAAGGGAAGGGGGAGTTGATGTGCAAGGGGGGGTTGATGTGCAAGGAGGGGTTGATGTGCAAGGTGGTGGCTGATGTGCAAGGGAAGGGGGGGTTGATGTGCAAGGGGGGGTGATGTGAGGTGGGTGTGATGTGAGGTGCAGGGTGTGATGTGTGGTGCAGGGGGGGGGGGTGATGGATACCAGCACTTTTCCAGCATGGGGAGGTAGGCAGAGGCAGAGGGTGGTATTAGGTAAAAGGGAAGGCAGACAGGAGGGTGAGGGTGGTAAGAACTCATTGCCGGTAGGTCGCTGCTGCAGAATCGAGCCTCCTCGGTGGCCTCCATTCTGGGTCTTTTTGTCGGTGTCTCCTCTTTCATTTAACTTTTGTCATCTTTGTACAGAACTCTGTAAATTGTTAGCTTCATTACAACATTCATATGTTATTTTCCCCCTTTGTTATAGCACCTGCAGTTGACCATCCAGGCCCTCCAAGAAGATCTTTGAACTCAGAGGGACCTTAACCACCTTCTACATCAACGTGACGTCCAAAGCCATCAATTCCAGATTGTCCACTTTTACTGTATAATGGCATTGTCTAAAGAGCTCTGCATGTTTTTTTTATTGGATAATGTGTATCTCAGAAGTCAACTTTTGGGTGGCAGGACAACAAATGTCCATGATATAAATGTCCAGCGTGAGACACTTGGAGAATTTGCAACCTTATATCCCATGCTTCGTTTGCATGCATGTAAATTCTTTGAATATATGCGAATGTCTATAACAACATTTGATTATATTGTTAAAAAATAGAGGGAAAAATTACTCCTGTTCAGACTAATTTTTGCCGCGTCATTCGAGCCGAAGAGAGATTGATGGTCACTTTGCGGTAAGTTTTACACGAAAAATATTGAAACTTATAAATACATTAGTGTGTGTGTGTGTGTGTGTGTGTGTGTGTGTGTGTGTGTGTGTGTGTGTGTGTGTGTGTGTGTGTGTGTGTGTGTGTGTGTGTGTGTGTGTGTGTGTGTGTGTGTGTGTGTGTGTGTGTGTGTGTGTGTGTGTGTGTGTGTCTGTATGTCTGTCACCACATATATATATGGAGTGGGAGTCTTGCTGAGGGGGGCCCCTACCTTTTTCCATCTGACATGGAGTTCTGACCTACCTTTTTGCCTGTGACAACCCTACACTGAGTGGTGATGTATATCTCACTTTGCTATTAATACATTCATTGTATCCACTCTATGCAACCATTGTACATGTTTATATGGTGATTCGTTCATTGTGGATACATTTTTTCAGTGTAGGTTTATTACTATACAGGTGTGCTCACACAGAGCCCCCTGTGTCCTGTGCATGTCATGTCTTGGCTCTATGTTTAGACCCTTGCCTCCAGGTCCACATTGTCTGGTAGTGTTGAGCCCCCCTCTTCTTTTAGACTTTATCCCCTGTTTTAATTCACCTTAATAAACTCTCTTTTTGTTACACTTCAATTTATGTCCGTGTGCTTTTTACAAGGTTGCTTTCTCTCTGTTGTTTCTATATTATTTCAACCTTTAGCACCACTGTTGAGTTGAATTTATACATGACTTACTGACAGTTGTTTTGGACACTATTGATTTGAGCGTTGAGCGATATTTCTGTGTGTTTCATCACATATATATATGTAACGGTATTTCTGAACCGGCCTGACCCACCCAATCTCACATTGGCCCCTGTGGTCTAACCGGCCCCCATTACAGTGTGGTAGTGTCTGGTGGTGCACCTGTTGGCAACAGGACTCCTGAGTCTCCCGCATGATGGTGTGTGGGGAGGACCCGTCCAGACAGGCAGCTGAGGTAGTGTGCTGAGTCTCACCTAGTTCCAGTGCAGCGCCTCCACCTCATCAGGGTCCCTGCGTCCGCAAGGGGATGATCCTGTTGAGGAACTCCTCCGTGGTGCTCCTCTCTGTACATTCACTCCACACATGTACACCAGAGGGTTTGTGAATGAGAACATCTTTATTGGTTGATGTGGGCTAGCTGCCCCTCGCAGTATTTCTTAGCCACTCATTCTGTAGTCAGTGCCTCCCTTTAAAAGGTGTATCTCTCCTTAGATAGGGATTCCCTATTCCCGCAGGGATCACTGCCCTGTGCCAGGTCCCTGGACACAGTCTCCTCTATCGTTACTATAACATAACTTTCAGTCTCTTAGGCTAGTACTTGAACTTGGGCTCCTGCCAGAACTCCTCCTCTTGGCAGAGCTGAACGTAGATCTGTCTAGAACTGGCAGAACTCCTGCAGAACTCCTGCAGAACTCCTGCAAAACTAGCTTTAGGCTGAGTGCTGTGCCTTATGTATACTCTGGAAGCTGACACACCTCTGACATCACTAACCATGGAGTCAGAGCATGTGACTACTCCCATCCATACACAGGGCACTCCACCAGGGTGTGAGGGCAAACCTCCATAATTACTGCTGGCATGCCCACAACTTACCAGGCCTTACTGTCAGCAGGAGAGATGACTGTAGCCATTTTACATGTCCGCTACATTCTCCCCCTGGTGAATCCCATCGTCCTCGCTGGGACCTAAATTTGTATACCCCTTTCCAGGAAGCACTGAAATACAACACATAATTGGTTAACTTTTCATACAAATCTTCATGTGTATAACAAAATGAATACAGTACATTCCGCCAAGCCCATCCCGACCAGCAGCCACGAACCCGCGTAATGTATTAGTACCCCCTAAAAATAGTGATTTGGGTCAGGTTTCTTGACCTCTCTTCCGCCCATGTCTATGACCGTGACGTGATAGTGCCTAGGCAGTCCCCTCTTGGGCCTATATGTCACCCTGTGTTTATAAATGTTTCTGCCAATGCCCCATACCCGCACTAAGTGCTCTATGCGCTCCTCAGCCTTCTTCCCTATCACGGAACTCCCTCTTCCCACTAGGTGCATTTCAATGGCCTCCCTAAGCCACCTATCCCGGTTGTCCTCTATCTCATCCATGAGAGGCTCAGGGACATACGGGTACTCCAACCCGTTGAAAGATTTATACCGAGCCATTATGGTTCTCTCGGCCCTACTAATCCTAGTCAGGTCAGCCTTACCTGCCCTCCCAGGCAACACCCATGACAGGGGCTCATCAGGGTCCACGGGGTCTGATAGGATGCTAGGACCCATGGGCTCTATTTCCCTATTCTTAATCTGCAGCCACCGCTCCTGCAGTTCTCTGTCCCTCTGTTCCGGTGTGAATTCTCCCACAGCCCACCAGTAGTCCACTACATCCTCTCGCCGGATGAGGAACCGAGTGCGGTCCATCCAGGCGGAGTACCCTTCGAATAGTGGGGCCCACCAACGATTCTCTTTGAATCTATCTGACCTCCCTGACTCCCTATCATCATCTATAGAAAATATCCCCGATGACCGTGCGGATCGCGGCAGGAACCACCTGGACGACCCCGGGGCCTTTATCACTGGCTCGGGTGCTGTTGTGGCCACTCTGAATTCTCCCCCTCCCCCAGAATCGCCCTCCGTAGCGCCACTGCGCTGTCTTTCCCCAGTCCGTCTCCCTTCCCCCCCTGATGATATGTCCACAGATTCCAAACTAGGCGGGGAACCCGGGGACTGTGTGATTGGGGCAGGGGTTTTAGCTAGGGCGTGGGATGGGGCGTATGGGCAAGAGACTGGACCCCATGGGGTTACGACCCGTTCCTGGCTGTCCATAGACTGGTCCAATGAGGATATCTCACCCTCCTCAGTCCTTGGATCGCCCATCCAACTCCTGGGCCTTGTAGGGGATCGGGGACCTTCCCCCGATCGCCGAAGCGTCGCTGCATTCTTCCTCGGGGTTCCGCTGTCGCCACCGGAAGTGATGTCCTCCCCGGAACCGGAAACACCATCATCGCGGGTTGGACCCCCATTCGGGATCTCTTCTTCAACGACGACATCCGGAAGCTCCGCCGTCGTCCTCACCGGAAGTGATGCCGTCTCTCCACGTGCGCCTGCGGCCTGGCATGGGCTCTCCGCTCCTACACCGTCTGCTGGGGCAAGGTAAGTGAAGGGACTCCTCTTACCCGTCCGCAGTGGTGTCGGCGTCTCTCGTCCGTCGCCGCCACGCTCTGAGGCGGAGGGACTCCGTCTCTCGGCTCGCCGATCTGCGGGGGACGTCCTGTCTTTCTGACAGCTGCTGGTACCTCGGGGTGTCGTCCTCCCCGGTTCTATTCTGGGCCTCGCTGTCACCTTCGCAAGTTCACGGAGATCCTCGTCCGAGTATTCTCCCTTCTCGGTGCAGTCAGGAGGTGACCCGACTGTCTCGGTTGCGGCCGACCCAGCCGACTTGACCGGCTCCAGTCCCCTTTCTCCGGGACTCGCACGTCCTATCCACAGTGCGCCAGGGGACTCGGCGGTTCGCTTAGCCTGGTCCCCCGGGGGGTCAGCCGATTGTATCGGTATAAATGTTGGCATAGGCCATAAATACAGTGTCCCGCAATGTGGGCAACATGCCGCCGTGTTGACCGTGCCTCCGGGCAGCCCGCATTGTAGGCAGAGCCCGACCACCGTCTCGGTGTTAGCCACCCTTACTACTAGTAACCCGCCGGGTACTGAGTAGGGCTGAGTGGAGACCATAGTTCCCACAGCGGAGGGGCAGGCCATTCTTTTTGTAGGGACCACTTTCAGTGTGGGTCTCTCCAGGTCAGTGGTTCCTCGCAACTGACCGGTAGAAGCTTCTGGGCCAGTCACTTCCTGCTTCGGCTCCTCCTTCCGCTGACATAGCTGGAACCCGCCCCCAGGGGTTGCAATTATGGGCGGGTCCCACAGGGGAATATCATGCCCCTTAATTAAGGCCGCGCCTCTCTCAGTCCTGGTGGGTGCGGTCTGCGTTTTCGCGCCAGTTTCCTCCTCAGAGCTGGATTCTTTTCCCGCGGCTAGTTCCCGCCTTCTCCTTGCAGCAGCTTTGCGTGCAAAATATCCCTCTTTCTTGCAAATCATTTCCGCGGCCGGAACTACTTTCTGTAGTGGCGCCGTCTGGATATCAGTCCCTGGGCCCAGTGGGTGCATTCCCACAGGCCATAGTTGAAAGTCACTCCCCCTGGTGGAAATCAGTGGAGGGTCCCATAGGCTAAGCGGTTGACTCAGCACAGGGGCTGAGTTAGTCACTGTCCATGCAGGCGCAGCCATAGCTTTCGCGCCATGCCCCCCATCAGGGCGGGGCTCTGCTGTTCGCGCCATTCCCGGCCAGCTCTTTGCAAGTTCTGCATCAGCCATTTCTTCTGTGACTGTCCCATGCGGTTTCCCTAGCAAGCGGGAACCGCCATTTTGGTTGGCTTTTAAGCCCAAAAAGTCATTTTGTTTGCTCTCCTCGAGGGGTTCTCCCCCAATTATTACAATTTCCTCACACTCTTCAAGGGTGGCCCCTCGGTGTCCCAGACAGGATAAAAACGGGGCAGCCACGGCCTTCGCTCCGCTCCAGAGCAGACTGGTTAACGATAGCTCGGCGACTGTTTGCTCTTCAGTGGGGTGTACGCCACGGGTGCCCTCCCCATCAGCCTCTGGTCGCCATTTTGTGTTCTCCGCACCACGCGGATCCTCCATTCTCTCGTAACAGTTATCGTACATGGGGCTCCGCTCTGCGGGGCAGCCTCCACATCAGTACAATAAAGAGTTGCTCAGATGCACCACCACATGTGTACCTGAACTAGGCTGGACTCATGTTGCACTACCTCAGGCTAGGCTCACTCTCTCAGTGTCTGCTGTGACTCCTTCCTCCCAGTCTGTGCTCCCTATGGTAAGTGTCTGGAATGGGCTAGGTACTCTGGCTCTGCCATGCAGTACTTGGGGCGTCTACCTCTCTTGGTCAGCCTAGCGCAGACCCTCTCCAGGATTCCTGACCAAGTTAACAGGCTATCCCTTCTGGCGTCCTACCAACTAGCACTGCCTCAAGGTGACTCGGTCAGCTATAGCCCGGCTCCAGACCCCTCACTCCTTTCAGGCCCCTAGGTTGTCCCTGTGAACTGACAATATCCCGTCAGCCCCCTGACCACCCCTAGGTCCGTCCCTACGCAGCACAGAGTGGCAGCAGACTCTCTCCCTGTTTCCCAGTGTGCCTAGCTAGAGCCTGTCCTGATGACAGATCTGATCTCAGCAGCTCGCCTCCAAATGTAACGGTATTTCTGAACCGGCCTGACCCACCCAATCTCACATTGGCCCCTGTGGTCTAACCGGCCCCCATTACAGTGTGGTAGTGTCTGGTGGTGCACCTGTTGGCAACAGGACTCCTGAGTCTCCCGCATGATGGTGTGTGGGGAGGACCCGTCCAGACAGGCAGCTGAGGTAGTGTGCTGAGTCTCACCTAGTTCCAGTGCAGCGCCTCCACCTCATCAGGGTCCCTGCGTCCGCAAGGGGATGATCCTGTTGAGGAACTCCTCCGTGGTGCTCCTCTCTGTACATTCACTCCACACATGTACACCAGAGGGTTTGTGAATGAGAACATCTTTATTGGTTGATGTGGGCTAGCTGCCCCTCGCAGTATTTCTTAGCCACTCATTCTGTAGTCAGTGCCTCCCTTTAAAAGGTGTATCTCTCCTTAGATAGGGATTCCCTATCCCCGCAGGGATCACTGCCCTGTGCCAGGTCCCTGGACACAGTCTCCTCTATCGTTACTATAAAATAACTTTCAGTCTCTTAGGCTAGTACTTGAACTTGGGCTCCTGCCAGAACTCCTCCTCTTGGCAGAGCTGAACGTAGATCTGTCTAGAACTGGCAGAACTCCTGCAGAACTCCTGCAGAACTCCTGCAGAACTAACTTTAGGCTCAGTGCTGTGCCTTATGTATACTCTGGAAGCTGACACACCTCTGACATCACTAACCATGGAGTCAGAGCATGTGACTACTCCCATCCATACACAGGGCACTCCACCAGGGTGTGAGGGCAAACCTCCATAATTACTGCTGGCATGCCCACAACTTACCAGGCCTTACTGTCAGCAGGAGAGATGACTGTAGCCATTTTACATGTCCACTACATATATATATCTATATATATCTATATAGATATATATATAGATATATATATATATATATATCTATATATATATCTATAGATATATGTATGCGTGTCTGTGTGTATGTATGTTTGGGTTATATATGTGTGTGTATGTGTATTGTGTGTGTCCGTATCTATTTGCTTGTGTCTGTATGTGTTTGTCTGTTGCTCTCGTGATGCTGTTAACATACTTCAATTATAGTGTTCTTTTTTTTTTTTTGGTTTCTTTACAGATTTCTTTCAACTGGAAAATCGTTTCGTGCATTGGCATTTTCATTTAAGATGGGCAAATCCACAGTTGCATCAATAGTGCATACCACATGCACCGCCATTTACATTTCGTTGCAACCAGAGCATATGCCATTCCCAACTGTTGACATATTGGAAAATGTGGCTAGGGAATTTGAGTTTAAATGGAATTTCCCTAATTGCGTTGGCTGTATCGATGGCAAACATATTCGAATAAAACTCCCAGCAAAGTCTGGATCAATGTTCTACAATTACAAACATTTTCATTCGATAGTTTTGCAAGCTGTTGCTGATGCCAAATGTCGTTTTATTGCGATTGACGTCGGAGCATATGGGAAGAAAAGCGATGGTGGTGTGTTCAGAGCATCCTCACTGTTCAAGTTAATGGAACACAAAAAACTTGTGTTTCCAGCTAACAAAACATTGCCATCAAGTAACCGGGACAAGATGCCTCATGTACTTGTAGCAGATGAGGCCTACCCGTTGCTGAAGTACCTCATGAAGCCATATCCTAGAAAATCGTTATCATAAGAGGCCGAAATTTACAACTACAGACTATCTAGGGCTCGACGTTGTGTTGAATGTGCATTCGGTATCATGTCAGGAAAATGGAGAATACTCTTAAAATCTATAGAAACATCTGTGCCAAATGCCAAACATATTGTGAAATGTGTCACTGTACTTCACAATGTGGTGATAGATTTAGAAGGGTCTGTTGATTCTTCTGTTATCGATTCTGAAAATGTAATTCAGGGCTGCACAACATAGGGCCTGCCTGGCCTCTCTGTGTGGCCCGCGGTGACTCCGGCCGGGCACCAGTTAATTAATTAAATAAATTTAAAAATAAAAAAATAATTTTTTTTTTTAAAAGTTTTAAAAAGATTCATTCCCCTCCCCTCCTCTATCCGCCCATCCCCCCCCCCCCTGGGTTTTGCAGTGCGCGGGGGCAGAAGCAGCATGAGGAGGATGCAGGATGCCGGGGAGGTCAGAGCATGCCGGGGGCGGGGCTTAGTACCGGGGAGAGAGGATGTGCTGATGATCTACAAGAGGTAGAGGTGTGTGTGTGTGTGTGTGTGTGTGTGTGTGTGGGCTGCTGACATGTGAGGGGGGGTGCTGACATGTGAGGGGGAGTGGGCTGCTGACATGTGAGGGGGGGTGCTGACATGTGAGAGGGGCTGCTGACATGTGAGGAGGGGGTGGGCTGCTGACATGTGAGGGGGGGGTGGGCTGCTGACATGTGAGGGGGGGTGGGCTGCTGACATGTGAGGGGGGGGTGGGCTGCTGACATGTGAGGGGGGGGTGGGCTGCTGACATGTGAGGGGGGGTGGGCTGCTGACATGTGAGGGGTGGGCTGCTGACATGTGAGGGGGGGTGGGCTGCTGACATGTGAGGGGGGGTGGGCTGCTGACATGTGAGGGGGGGTGGGCTGCTGACATGTGAGGGGGGGTGGGCTGCTGACATGTGAGGGGGGGTGGGCTGCTGACATGTGAGGGGGGGTGGGCTGCTGACATGTGAGGGGGGTGGGCTGCTGACATGTGAGGGGGGTGGGCTGATGACATGTGAGGGGGGGGTGGGCTGCTGACATGTGAGGGGGGGTGGGCTGCTGACATGTGAGGGGGTGGGCTGCTGACATGTGAGGGGTGGGTGGGCTGCTGGCATGTGAGGGGGGGGCTGCTGACATGTGAGGTACAGGGGGGGAAGTGATGTGAGGTGCAGGGGGGGTATGATGTGAGTTGCAGGGGGGGAGGGAGTGTCATATTGAGGAGAGGGGGAAAGAGTGTCATATTGAGAGGAGGGGGAGAGAGTGTCATTTAGGGGAGGGGGAGAGTGTCATATTGAAGAGAGGGAGAGAGAGAGTGTCATATTGAGGAGTGAGAGTGTCATATTGAGGGGAGGGGGAGAGAGTGTCATATTGAGGGGAGGGAGAGAGAGAGTGTGTCATATTGAGGGGAGGGAGAGTGTCATATTGAGGGGAGGGAGAGAGAGTGTCATATTGAGGGGAGGGAGAGAGAGTGTCATATTGAGGGGAGGGGGAGAGAGTGTCATATTGAGGGGAGGGGGAGAGTCATATTGAGAGGAGGGGGAGAGGGTGTGATTTAGGGGAGGGGGAGAGTGTGTCATATTGAGGGGAGGGGGAGAGTGTCATATTGAGGGGAGGGGGAGAGTGTCATATTGAGGGGAGGGGGATAATGTCATATTGAGGGGAGGGGGGAGAGAGTCATATTGAGGGGAGGGAGAGAGAGTGTCATATTGAGGGGAGAGAGAGTGTCATATTGAGGGGAGGGAGAGAGTGTCATATTGAGGGGAGGGAGAGAGAGAGAGTGTGTCATATTGAGGGGAGGGAGAGAGAGTGTCATATTGAGGGGAGGGGGAGAGTGTGTCATATTGAGGGTAGGGGGAGAGAGTGTCATATTGAGGGAGGGGGAGAGTGTGTCATTTAGGGAAGGGGGAGTGTGTCATTTTGAGGGAGGGAGAGAGTGTCATATTGAGGGGAGAGGGAGAGAGTGTCATATTGAGGGGAGGGGGAGAGAGAGAGTGTCATATTGAGGGGAGGGAGAGTGTCATATTGAGGGGAGGGAGAGAGTGTCATATTGAGGGGAGGGAGAAAGAGTGTCATATTGAGGGGATTGGGAGAGAGTGACTTATTGAGGGGAGGGGGAGAGAGTGCCATATTCAGGGGAGGGGAAGAGTGTCATATTGAGGGGAGGGGGAGAGTGTGTCATATTGAGGGGAGGGGGAGAGTGTCATATTGAGGGGAGGGGGAGAGTCATATTGAGAGGAGGGGGAGAGGGTGTGATTTAGGGCAGGGGGAGAGTGTGTCATATTGAGGGGAGGGGGAGAGTGTCATATTGAGGGGAGGGGGAGAGTGTCATATTGAGGGGAGGGGGAGAGTGTCATATTGAGGGGAGGGGGAGAGAGTCATATTGAGGGGGAGGGAGAGAGAGAGTGTCATATTGAGGGGAGAGAGAGAGTCATATTGAGGGGAGGGAGAGAGTGTCATATTGCGGGGAGGGAGAGAGAGAGAGAGTGTCATATTGAGGGGAGGGAGAGAGAGAGTAGTGTCATATTGAGGGGAGGGGGAGAGTGTGTCATATTGAGGGGATGGGGAGAGAGTGTCATATTGAGGGGAGGGGGAGAGTGTGTCATATAGGGGAGAGGGAGTGTGTCATATTGAGGGGAGGGAGAGAGTGTCATTGAGGGGAGGGAGAGAGAGAGTGTCATATTGAGGGGAGGGAGAGTGTCATATTGAGGGGAGGGAGAGTGTCATATTGAGGGGAGGGAGAAAGAGTGTCATATTGAGGGGAGGGGGAGAGAGTGCCATATTGAGGGGAGGGGAAGAGTGTCATATGAGGGGAGGGGGAGAGTGTGTCATATTGAGGGGAGGGGGAGAGTGTCATATTGAGGGGAGGAGGAGAGAGTCATATTGAGAGGAGGGGGAGAGGGTGTGATTTAGGGGAGGGGGAGAGTGTGTCATATTGAGGGGAGGGGGAGAGAGTGTCATATTGAGGGGAGGGGAAGAGTGTCATATTGAGGGGAGGGGGTGAGTGTCATATTGAGGGGAGGGGGAGAGAGTGTCATATTGAGGGGGAGAGAGAGAGTGTCATATTGAGGGGAGGGAGAGAGTGTCATATTGAGGGGAGAGAGAGAGTGTGTCATATTGAGGGGAGGGAGAGAGAGTGTCATATTGAGGGGAGGGGGAGAGTGTGTCATATTGAGGGTAGGGGGAGAGAGTGTCATATTGAGGGGAGGGGGGAGAGTGTGTCATTTAGGGAAGGGGGAGTGTGTCATTTTGAGGGGAGGGAGAGAGTGTCATATTGAGGGGAGAGGGAGAGAGTGTCATATTGAGGGGAGGGGGAGAGAGAGTGTCATATTGAGGGGAGGGAGAGTGTCATATTGAGGGGAGGGAGAGAGTGTCATATTGAGGGGAGGGAGAAAGAGTGTCATATTGAGGGGATTGGGAGAGAGTGACTTATTGAGGGGAGGGGGAGAGAGTGCCATATTCAGGGGAGGGGAAGAGTGTCATATTGAGGGGAGGGGGAGAGTGTGTCATATTGAGGGGAGGGGGAGAGTGTCATATTGAGGGGAGGGGGAGAGTCATATTGAGAGGAGGGGGAGAGGGTGTGATTTAGGGGAGGGGGAGAGTGTGTCATATTGAGGGAGGGGGAGAGTGTCATATTGAGGGGAGGGGGAGAGTGTCATATTGAGGGGAGGGGGAGAGTTTCATATTGAGGGGAGGGGGGAGAGAGTCATATTGAGGGGAGGGAGAGAGAGTGTCATATTGAGGGGAGGGAGAGAGAGAGTGTCATATTGAGGGGAGAGAGAGAGTCATATTGAGGGGAGGAGAGAGAGAGTGTCATATTGAGGGGAGGGGGAGAGTGTGTCATATTGAGGGGAGGTGGGAGAGAGTGTCATATTGAGGGGAGGGGGAGAGTGTGTCATATAGGGGAGGGGGAGTGTGACATATTGAGGGGAGGGAGAGAGTGTCATTGAGGGGAGGGAGAGAGAGAGTGTCATATTGAGGGGAGGGAGAGTGGTCATATTGAGGGGAGGGAGAGTGTCATATTGAGGGGAGGGAGAAAGAGTGTCATATTGAGGGGAGGGGGAGAGAGTGCCATATTGAGGGGAGGGGAAGGAGTGTCATATTGAGGGGAGGGGGAGAGTGTGTCATATTGAGGGGAGGGGGAGAGTGTCATATTGAGAGGAGGGGGAGAGGGTGTGATTTAGGGGAGGGGGAGAGTGTGTCATATTGAGGGGAGGGGAAGAGTGTCATATTGAGGGGAGGGGGTGAGTGTCATATTGAGGGGAGGGGGAGAGAGTGTCATATTGAGTGGAGGGGGAGAGAGTGTCATATTGAGGGGAGGGGGGAGTGTGTCATATTGAGGGGAGTGGGAGAGTGTCATTGAGAGGAGGGGGAGAGGGTGTGATTTAGGGGAGGGGGAGAGAGTGTTATATTGAGGGAAGAGAGACATGGGGGGATGCTGACATGGGATGCTGACTTGGGGGGGTGCTGCTGACATGGAATGGGCTGGGGGGATGTGGAGGGGGTATTGTGTTTTTGATGTGGAGAGTGGTATTGTGTGGGTGAGGGGGAGAGATGGGGGTATGAGAGATAGATGGTGAGTATCATAAATGTTGATAGTGAGGGGTTCTGGGGGAGATGAGGATGATGATAATGGAGAGGTGCTGGAGGAGAGATGATGATGATGATGATGATGATTTAACCCGTGCGGCCCAATTTTTTTTTCCTTGGAGCAGTTCGGCCCTTCTCACTTTACGAGTTGTACAAAATGTCAGGTGTTTAAAATTCAAAATACTGTTACGTGCAAAATAAAACTGTTCCTTTTCAATAAAGTTTCTTGTGTCAGAAACATGTTTAATTTTTTTATCAATCTTTTATATATCTTTAGATATATATCTATATATATCATCCCTCTCTTACCACTGTCTCTCTTCCACCGCCGTATTCTCCCCACTCTTTAAAGTATGCATATATTTATAAATATATATATATATATATATATATATATACACACATACACATGTGTGTGTACATATATTTATAAATATATATATATATATATATATATATATATATATATATATATATATATATATATATCAATCAGTTTGAAAGAACCACAAGCATTCCGTCCGAATCAACAAAATACTGGGTGCAAATCACATCACCTTGATAAAGGTCCCGTTTGAGGACCGAAACGTTGGAATGATGTCTTGTTGATTCAATGCAATATTTTGTTACCATTTGGAGTGCTGCCTCTGATATTTCATCTTGATGCGGTATCGTATTGCCTATATATATATATATATATATATATATATATATATATATATATATATATATATATATATATATATATATATATATATATATACACACACACACATATATAAATATATGACGTGTGTGTTTGTGTATATATATATATATATATATATATATATATATATACACACACATATATATCTACTATATATTTCTGAAAGCACTGTATGTCTGCGTCCCTAGCGGCAATCTCATTGGTCCCTTGGCCCGCCCGCCCCCGCACACCTCTCATTGGGCTCACACACTCACACCACCCCCTTGGCCCGCCCCCCACACCTCTCATTGGCCTGAGGCGGAGTGACGGGCCAAAGGTCCAAAAAAAAACAAAAATACACACACACACACCTCTGTCCTCTCTCCCCCCATCACACTCACCTCCCCCCCTCCCCGGTGCTCACCTCCCTCCCGCTCCACTCCCTCCCCGGCGGGGGGACACGCGCCCACCTAAGACGCGCCCGGAAGCCGCTCCACTCCCTCCCGCTCCACTCCCGCACTCACCTCCCTCCCGCTCCACTCCCGCACTCACCTCCCGCTCCACTCCCGCACTCACCTCCCGCTCCACTCCCGCACTCACCTCCCGCTCCACTCACCTCCCTCCCGCTACACACCACTCCCTCCCGCTACACACCACTACCTCCCGCTCCATTCCCTCCCCAGCGGGGGAACAGGCAGGCTGCCACGCGGCGCGTAAGATGGCGGACCACCTTCCTCCCTCGCGCTCCATTCCCTCCCGCTCCATTCCCTCCCGCTCCATTCCCTCCCGCTCCACTCCCTCGCGCTATATTCCCTCCTGCTCCACTCACCTCCCTCCCGCTCCACTCCCTCCCCGGCGGGGGAACAGGCTGCCACGCGGCGCGTAAGATGGCGGACCCCCTTCCTCCCTCGCGGTGCCGAGTGAGAAGATGGCGGCGGCCGGAAGTACAGGTAGGTGTCGCTCCCCCACCTCCCCTCCTGTGACTGTGTGTGTGACTGTGTGTGACTGAGTGTGTGCGACACTGCCCCCCCTCCTGTCCACTGCCCCCCCTCCTGTACACAGCCCCCCCTCCTGTACACAGCCCCCCCTCCTGTCCACTGCCCCCCTCTCCTGTCCACTGCCCCCCCTCTCCTGTCCACTGCCCCCCCTCTCCTGTCCACTGCCCCCCCTCTCCTGTCCACTGCCCCCTCTCCTGTCCACTGCCCCCCCCTCCTGTCCACTGCCCCCCCCTCCTGTCCACTGCCCCCCCTCCTGTCCACTGCCCCCCCTCCTGTCCACTGTCCACTGCCCCCCCCCTCCTGTCCACTGTCCCACCCCTCCTGTCCACTGTCCCACCACTCCTTTCCACTGTCCGTCCCCCCCCTCCTGTCCACTGTCCGTGTCCCCCCCTCCTGTCCACTGTCTGTCCCCCCCCCTCCTGTCCACTGTCCGTCCCCCCCTCCTGTCCACTGTCCGTCCCCCCCTCCTGTTCACTGTCCGTCCCCCCTCCTGTCTACTGTCCGTCCCCCCCTCTGTCTACTGTCCGTCCCCCCCTCCTGTCTACTGTCCGTCGTCGTCCCCCTCCTGTCTACTGCCCCCCCCCCTGTCCACTGTTCGTCCCCCCTCCTGTTCACTGTTCGTCCCCCCCCTCCTGTCCACTGTTCATCCCCCCCTCCTGTCCACTGTTCGTCCCCCCCTCCTGTCCACTGTTCGTCCCCCCCCTCGTGTCCACTGTTCGTCCCCCCCCTCCTGTCCACTGTTCGTCCCTCCCCTCTGGGGAGAATGGAGAGAGAAGGGAGCGGGAAATTTAACTCACGGGCAACGCCGGGTCTCTCTCCAACTCACCTCTCCCCCTCGGCGCTCCAACTCACCTCTCTCCCTCCCCGGCGGGGGAACAGACAGGCTGCCTCGCGGCGCCTAAGATGGCGGCGCCCGGAAGGACCCCCTTCCTCCCTCGCGGCGCCAAGTGAGAAGATGGCAGCGCCCGGAAGTACAGGTATGTGTCGCTCCCCCATTTCCACCCCCCCCACTTCCCACCCCCCACTTCTCCCCCCCCCTACTTCTTCCCCCCCTACTTCTCCCCCCCCCCCACTTCTTTCCCCCCCACCTCCCAGAGCATGCTCTCTACGGCTCAACATCCCCGAGGAGCAGGAGGAGGGTGGCAGGGAGTTAATACCTCCTTTGTGCCACCGGGAGTCGGCGGAGGCCACAAGGGGGGAGAGAACCTGTGGCAGCCCAAGGAGCGCGGCATGCTGCCAGGTGAGGAAATGCAGGGGGAGGAATCCATGCCTTTGACGCCCCCCCCCTGCCTTTGACGCCCCCCCCCCTGCCTTTGACGCCCCCCCCCCTGCCTTTGACACCTCCCCCCCCTGCCTTTGACGACCCTCCCCCTGCTTTTGACGACCCTGCCTTTGACGGCCCCCCCCCTGCCTTTGACGCCCCCCCCCCTGCCTTTGACGCCCCCTGCCTTTGACACTCCCCTCCCCGGTGCTCACTCCCCCTGCCTTTCACGCCCCGCCTCCGGCCAACGCCGAGTATACACACACACACACTGACTGACACACGTACTGACGCACGCACACAACCCCTGGCAGCCACACGCACACAACCCCTGACAGCCACATGCACACACACCCTGACGCACGCACACACACTGACACACACACTTACTGACACACGCACGCACACTGACTGACGCACACACACACACGCACACTAACTGACGCGCACACACACACACACACACTGACTGACACACGCACACTGACTGACGCGCACACACACACACACACACTGACTGACACACACACTGACTGACACACACACACACACTGACTGACACACACACACACACTGACTGACACACACACACACACACACACTGACTGACACACACACACACACACACTGACTGACACACACACACACACTGACTGACACACACACACAGACACTGACACACACACACACACACACTGACACACACACACACACACACTGACTGACACACACACACACACACTGACTGACACACACACACACTGACTCACACACACACACACACTGACTCACACTCACACACTGACTCACACACACACACTGACTGACACACACACTGACTGACTGACACACACACTGACTGACTGACACACACACTGACAGACTGACACACACACTGACTGACTGACACACACACTGACTGACACGCGCACACACTAACTGACTGACACACACACTGACTGACACACACACACTGACTGCGCACACACACACACACCGACTGACACACACACACCGACTGACGCGCGCGCACACACCCCCACACACACTGACTTACGCACGCACACACACACACTGACTGACGCACGCGCACACACACACTGACTGAGGCACACACACACGCACACACTGACTGTGTGTGCGTCAGTCACTCAGTCTGTGTGTGTTTGTGTTTCTGCGTCAGACTCACTGACGCGCGCGCGCACACACACTGCATGAAGCTGTAAAGGAGGGAGGGGGGAGACTGGATTGATGTGAATGGGGGACAAACAGAGAGAGGGGCGAAGAGAGAGAGAGGAGCGGGAACATTACATCCCGGGCAACGCCGGGTCTCTCAGCTAGTGTATATATATATATATATATATATATATATATATATGACGTGTGTGTGTGTGTGTGTGTGTGTGTGTGTGTGTGTGTGTGTGTGTGTGTGTGTGTGTGTGTGTGTGTGTGTGTGTGTGTGTGTGTGTGTGTGTGTGTGTGTGTGTGTGTGTGTGTGTGTGTGTGTGTGTGTGTATATATTATGACACACAGAAATACCGCTCAACACTTAAATAGAGTGTGTCCAAAAAACCTGTTAGTAAGTCATATATTGTAAGACTAAACAGTGGTGCTAAAGGTTAAATGGATATGAAAACAACAAGGAGAAAGCAACCTTTAAATAGCACACGGACATAGATGAAAGTGTAACAAAAAGAATTTATTAGGGTGATTAAAACAGGGAATAAAGTTAAAAGTTGGGGGGGGGCTCAACACTACCTAGACAATATGGACCTGGAGGCAAGGGTCTAAGTTAAGATCCTAAACAAGACATATACAGGGTACAGGTGGCTTTGTCTAAGCGCACCTGCGTGACAATCAATCTACACTGAGATCTTGTGACCACATGTAAAATTATAATGCCATATAATTTGATGCAATGGTTACATGTTATAGGTACACAAGTGATAGAGGTAACAGAATGCAAAATACGTCACCGCTCAGTAGGTAGATGTCACAAACAGAAGGTAGGTCAGAACTCCATGTCAGATGGAATAAGGTAGGGGCCCCCCTCAGCAAGACTCCCACTCCAACGCGTTTCGACGAGAAACTGTCTTCTTCTGGGAGTGGTGAGGGGAGAAATGGGCTAGCATTTATAGTAAAAATCATTGCAGCAAAAATCGCGCCAAAATTACATGAATTACAAGCAGCTGTAGGAGAGAAGAGTGTTTACAAGTATGGCAGCGTCATGGGGTCTGTTGTACAAAGATTGTACATCCCATTGGGCTATTCTAGTCACATGTACACATTAAGGTCTGCCCCTATGTAAATGATGTGATGACGCATGTGACGTCATCTCGTCACGAGCGTCATAGCGCATGGACGATTTGTCACCTCCCACTGAAGCCAATTACAGCCGCAACTGGGGGAGAAAGTGGCAAAATAAAAGATCATTCATATCTTGCAGGGTACAAAAATCATTAAATGTATGTAAAGCAATAGATACCGGAGGAACAGAGTCGGATGAGGGGACATCACTCTCGGTAGCGTGTGGTGGCCCCCCATCTAAATCCTCATCTCCGGTCGACCTAGTAACATTTGGAATAAAATTGTCAAAAAACTTTTTCAAGGATAATTTCCGAACAAACTTATACACATCAATAGTGGTTTCGAACAAATTAAAGTTCATTGAAGGTGAAAATTTTAGGCCTTTATCCAGTAGTGACAACTCTATAGGAGAGAGAGCACATTATTCTGGGGTGCAAGAGACTGACGGTTTAAATATATTCAAACATCTCTCACAGAGAAGGTTACGCAGCTGGTGGAACCGCACAGCACTAGATAATTACCTCTCTAGGAAAATTATCCCCAGAGGGCTGAGAATCAAATTGTTCCGAGCATTTGAATTCTCAGAATGCACTCTCAAAGACCACTGGGAAGCATCACTGACTGCTTGTTCTTTGGAACTTATAGCAATTCTTATAGAACATGACAAACAAACACTAACGGAATTAATGGACAAAATTGCAACAGCTTAAAAAGATCTTAGTGGCGTAACATCATCACTAATTGATAAAGTGGAAACAGAGTTAATTAAATATGAGGAAGGTCTCATTGATTATAAAAAAAAGAAATTTGACAGGGACATAACTGACTTTGAGAAAAAACAGGTGTACAGGTGGAATAGAGGCAAGGGATCTAAAAAGATAAGACAACAGGCCCGAGATGTCTCTCTGTCCTCTGATGCTTTTACAACTGATGTAGATTCATCTGACGTTGACGCACCGCGTGCCTCAAGCTCCACCTCTCTCCCACCCAGTTCCACGCTTACTTCCTCTTTTTTAGACAGAGGCAAACTCCCGAAAAGAGGAAGAGGAAGACAAGGAGGGGAAGGAAGACAGCTAAGAGACAGAGAGACATTCGGTTACAAACCGCAATACCAACAGCGACGGGCATGGTAGGGGAGGACTTAAACATCATTAACCTCTCTGATACCATCCTTTCAGAAGCCCAAATTAGAGTCCTGAAAAAGGGCCTATCTTTCACGCCAACTAGCCACATGGACAAATTTGAAGTCATCAAAGACTTAAATCTTTTCTGCCGCAAATTACTGGTTCATAAGCATTTTTTGAAACCCCGTGATACTTATCTGGACCCTTCTTCAACTGTGATGTGGGATACCCAAGAAATAGAGACATTAGACAACATGGATGCACTCCTAGACGAACAGGATTTAATTACCACCTCTACTAAGGATATCCTGTTACGTACAAAACCAACATCAACATTCTGTCCACCGATCCAGAGTTACTCAGTTGTCGAGGTCTTTGCCGCAGCAGTGACAGAGGAGATCCTGAAGCTACCGCCATCTCGTGAGACACAGAATTTGGGTAAGGATGAGTGGCTTTCCATCAAGGAATTACAGCAGATCCCCTCTGTAGTTATTAAACAATCTGAAAAGGGGGGCAATGTAGTTATATGGCCCCAGAGTATGTATGAAAGGGAGGCATACAGACAATTACAAGATACGTGTGTGTTTGTGTATATATATATATATATATATATATATATATATATATATATACTCACATATATATGTATATATGTATATATATATATATATATATATATATATATATATATATATATGACGTGTGTGTGTGTGTGTGTGTGTGTGTGTGTGTGTGTGTGTGTGTGTGTGTGTGTGTGTGTGTGTGTGTGTGTGTGTGTGTGTGTGTGTGTGTGTGTGTGTGTGTGTATGTATATATATATATTATATACACACATACACGTGTGTATATGTGTGTACACACATGTCTATATATATATATATATATATCTCTATATATCATCCCTCTCTTTCCACTGTCTCTTCCACGCCGTTCTCTACCCACTCTATATGAATGTAAATATATATATATATATTTATATCTATATATCTATATATCATCCCTGTCTCTATATATTCCACCGCCTCTCCCCCCACATATCCGTCCGTTGATGCCCCCCACCCCTCAACCACCCCTGCATACAGGACTAGAAATCAAATAAATACAACAAAGTAGAATTTTCATAACCATTTAAATATTTATTTAAAAGTACAAATGCAAAATAATGTAAACTTTGGCATTAACATAACGACAGATATAACTTATTAAATTAACACACTATATAAAAATTTAACTTAATAAAGAAAAACGAAATTTCAAAATAATTTCACTTTTGTGAGGCTACATGTTTCTCAACAGTCTCCTGGATAAGTTGCTGGAATTTCATGCGAAATTCTAATTTCTCCATTCTATCCAGAGGAGAAAGGTATTGTAGATAACTTTTAAAAAATTCCATGCCCTCATTATTACAATTTACTAATTGGTCTAGTAGCCCAAATTTTTTCTCTTCCATGGTGACCATGTTGCGCCTCAAATCTTGTTGGTTCCTGGGTTTTTTAGCGGGAGGTGGTACCGGTGCCTGTGCCGTTGTTTGTGAAATAAGGCCACGATGACCCACTGTCAATGCTGCTTGACCCCCGGGGTCCCCCGAACGCGGCACCTTCACTTTTTTCAACTCCCTCCGAAACGCATCCCGAAGGTTCTTCCATTTGTTCTTTACAACAATAGCTATAAAAAACACACAACAGAAAGAAAGACATTAATACACAATCACAATAATTTAATAAAAATAAATTAAAAGCACACTTGGGCGTGCGCTTGCGGACACGCCTGGGGGCACGTAAAACACACTTGGCCGTGCCCTTGCGGACACGCCTGGGGGCACTTAAAATATACATGTACTATCAAAAAAAACAAAACACATTTTTCATAAATATGACTCAATTTTATTAACAAATGAAATACTATCAAATACTAACGTGTTTCATTCAGGATCTGTCCTATCTCCTTCCATAACTTGACGTGCAATAGCCTGTCGTGGTAGGATTTTGAACGCTGATTCCATAAGGAATCCCTCACTTCAACCTCATCAATCAGAAGCTCGATCTGGGAAGAATTCATTTTTCTTCAGCTCTCTCTGCAGGCTCTGCTCTTTCTAGATATGGATACATATATAGCAGTCATTAAATGCAGATTGGAAATGTTCATTTTCTAATTGTTTTAAGTTGTTGTTGAACTCCCCTCCATACCAAAAAAGTTTGTTTATATGTGTAGAGATGTTTAATTTCCTCTTAAATCTTATTTTTTTTTAATAGTGTTATTTGTTCTACAAAGCTCCTTGCTGATTAATTTTTCCACCTACTTTCCAAACAAAAAACAGCATTTTTTTAGTACACAGGTCAAAAGATGTAGAGAAGTGACAAGTGTCACTATAAACATGAGTCACAACTTTCCCTGCCTAGATTGTCATTGATGGACTGATGTACAACTGTCTTTGATCAATGCTGTCTCAATGAAAATAGGTTGTTGTTTTAATGACAGAAACACGACTGTTATATATCAGTTTTATCCGTCCCTGTTAGATCTGTTCTACTTGTTATATCCTGTTAAATCAGTTCTACCTGTTGTCACTGTTATATCATTGAGGTGGCTAAAGCAAACACGTAATGAGAAATTGCATAATGAATTAATTTTTGTAATGAGTTTGGCTTTCAAGGCCGGAGGATATTAGCAGGATGACCGTGCACCTGGTCACAGAAAAAGGGGGGGGGCTGGTGCTATGCTGTACGTACATACACTCCTTCTGGTCCCCACCTGACCCTGCCCGGTGTCTCAGGTTCCCCTCCTCATACCTCCCCCCTCCCTCTCCCTTCTCCCTCCACCCACCCTGTCTCCCTTCTCCCCCCCTCTCTCTCCCTTCTTTCCCCCTCTCTCTCCCTTCTGCCCCCCCCCCTCTCTCCCTTCTCCCCCTCTCTCTCCCTTCTACCCCCTATCTCTCCCTTCTGCCCCCCTCTCTCTCCCTTCTCCCCCCTCTCTCCTTTCTGCCCCCTCTCTCTCCCTTCTCCCCCCTCTCTCCCTTCTGCCCCCCCTCTCTCTCTCCCTTCTCCCCCCTCTCTCTCTCTTCTCCCTCCCTCTCTCTCCCTTCTGCCCCCTCTCTCTCCCTTCTGCCCCCTCTCTCTCCCCCTTCTGCCCCCTCTCTCTCCCTTCTCCCCCCCCCTCTCTCCCTTCTGCCCCCCCTCTCTCTCCCTTCTGCCCCCCTATCTCTCCCTTCTCCCCCCTCTCTCTCCCTTCTGCCCCCTCTATCTCCCTTCTCCCCCCCTCTCTCTCCCTTCTACCCCCTCTCTCTCCCTTCTGCCCCCCCTCTCTCTTCCTTCTCCACCCTCTCTCTCCCTTCTCCCCCCCCTCTCCCCCTTCTCCCCCCCCCCCCTCTCTCCCCCTTCTCCCCCCCCCTCTCTCTCCCTTCTCCCCCTCTCTCTCCCTTCTGCCCCCTCTCTCTCCCTTCTGCCTCCTCTCTCTCCCCCCACCCCTTCTCCCCCCACCACACCACTCTGTTTGCCCCCCCCCACCACCAGCCCGTTTTTCACATCCACCCCCCTGCACCAGCCCCAGCCCGTTTTTCACACCCACCCCCCTGCACCAGCACCAGCCCCAGCCCGTTTTTCACACCCACCCCCCTGCACCAGCACCAGCCCCAGCCCATTTTTCACACCCACCCCCCTGCACCAGCGCGTGTGACTCCGGTAACATGAATGCTTTTACTGCTTGGCAGCATCACCTCAGGACAGATCGGTCAGTGAGCAGCAGCAGCAGCAGAGACACACACACCTCTACCTCAGGGTCTGGTTGCTCTGAAGTGAATAATAATGGCAGACCGGCTGCAGCCCCATTGGATGGGAGCGGTCACGTGACCGCTCCTCCGCTTCCCCAAGCGGCAAATTTAAAACTTGCCGCTCTCGGGGAAGTTTCTCCTCCTCCGCACGCATCAGCAAGCATGCGGAGGGAGAAACTATAGCCGCGCTGATAACAGATGCAGGGGCTTTGTGCATCTGTTCAGCGCGGCTCAGCCTGACTCAGCCCGCCTCAGCCCGCCTCAGCGACGCTGAGTGCACTATGTCCTGGGCCTAAGTGTTATCGTGCCATAAGTATTTGTTAAAACTGCAGCCTGGAAGAGCTGCACGGAGACGATGCGTCTCCTGCACGGCTCTTAGAGGCGATCGTGCAGTTTAAATTTTAATACTAGTGAATGGGAGCAGAGGGTCTCCTGGGCTGAACCGCATTGATTTCAGCCTCGAGGATCCCCTGCCTCCTGAGTTAAAGGCCCCGGTATAGGGTGCCGGAATCTTCTGTGCGTTTAAATCTCCCGCGTCATGTTACCGGGGATTTAAATACTGCAGGAGATACTGGCACCCCATACCAGGGCCTGTAACTTAGGAAGGAGGGTGTACCCAAGGCTTAAATCAATGCAGTTCAGCTCAGGGGACCTACTGCTCCCGCACACTAGTATTACATACTAGTATGTAAGACATACGGTACAGTAATGTGCAAAATTACTATAATCCATATATGGATAATAGTGCATTTGCCCATTTAAATTACATTAAGCAGCATAAATAAAGTAAATAAATATTGCACTCACCCCTGCTAGGCTGCCACGATGAAGGCCGTCCTGATCCTCATCACCGTCCATGTCCTCCGTTGCTACAAACCATACAGAAGAATAAAAAAAAGACAATCTAATGTCCCCTAACCCCTTAATAACCTTAGCAGTTAGTAACTGCTATAGTAACTAAGGGGTTAACCCACCCTCACCCACTACCTACCCGGTTGGCCTAACCACCCATCCTTGGGGACAATACCCCCTTCACCCACCCCCGCTACCCACAATAAAAACAATACACATAACAGCCCAACTACCCACCTCCTAAGTCCCACAATAAACATTACCATATTTAATAAACATCAATACATAACCCACCCACCCCCTGTGCCCCCACAAAAAAACATGATTTATTTTTTTACTTAGGATTAATACCCCAGGCCGAAGGTTGTCCTGACGGGTGTCCGGAGGCCCCACAATGCACCTGGGGGTGCCCACAGATGTCTGGGGGCCTCCGAGTGGCCCCCGCTAGGCTTCGTGGCCTCCAGGTGGCCCCTGAGGGTCCCGGCAGGCCCCAATGGGTGTCTGGGTGTCCCCGGGTTGTCCCTGGGTTGTCCCCACAGGTGTCTTGGGGCCCTCGGGTAGTTCCCATGGGGTCTGGGGGCCCTCAGGTGGTCACTGTGGGTCTGCGGGACCCCCACAGCTGTGGCGCCCCCGGCTCTTCCCCGAAGGTGTCCCCGTTGGTCCTTAGCTGTACCCGTGGGCTTCGGGCGTCCTCAGGTGGTACCCGTGGGCATCCGTGGGTCCTCAGGTGGTCTCCATGGGTCCCCGCTGTCCTGCGGTACCAATCCTGTATATAACACATGTCCTACATTTAAATCAATACTCCCCCCCCCACCCCCACCATCCACCACCACCACCAGAACACATACAGTACAGTAATGGGCAAAATAACAATTATCCTGATATGGATAATAGATTATTTGACCATTATTAAACACAACATTAGCCAGCATAAATAAAGTAAATAAATACAGTTCTACTTACCCCTAGCATTATGAAGGGTGTCTGCGTTGGTATACTGCAGGTCCCTGTCCTCCGTTGCCAGAAAAATACATAGCAAAATACAATCTAATGTTCCCTAACTCCTTAATCACCTTAGTGGTTAATAACCACAAAAGTAATTAAGGGGTTAACCCACCCTCTGCCACTACCCACCCAGGAGGCCTAACCACCCTCCCCAGGCAACTACCCCCACCCTTCACCCATTCATTTGTACAGTGTTTACATCATGTCCATATAATATGGGCATGATCAACCAATATACCAAGAAATGGTAAGGGTAAGGATTAATAAAACAGGCCCAAATAAAATATTACATAGCTAAATACAACACAGCACATAGCAAGCAAAATAAAACACAGCACATCTCAAAATAAAAGAACACAGCACATCTCAAAATACTGTAAAACACAGCACATAGCACAATAAAACAAATAGCAAAATCAAACACAGCACATGTCAAAATAACACACCACATAGCCAATTAAATATATAACAAATTCCAATCAAACAATTGAATAGCACAGTGGGTACATGATGCCCATATAATCTCTGCATCATGTAACACTACGCCAGTCAATGCTCAACCTAAAAGAAACAATTACAAACAAGATCCACACAAATAAGTTAACAACAATCAATTAATCCCATCCAAAATAAATTCCACAATTTACAATTAAAACACCAAAACCAAACCATTATGAAAAAAAAGAAAGCTGAAAGTGACCACCATCCTCCAAAATCTAACTAACAAAAAAAGCCACTATTAAAAAGCACCCCCCTGAAATAAACTATTTAAAACAGCACTAAAAAAATACAGTACATCTTACTAAATAAAAAGAAAAATGACATTGCACAAACATTTCTAAAAAGAGAAGCAAAATACATTTAAAATACATAAAAACAAGCATTTGCAAAAACAACCATTGATTGTCCCTGTTTGTATGTATGTATGAATGAATGTATGTATGTATGTATGGTATGAATGAATGAATGTATGTATGTATGTATGTATGTATGTATGTATGTATGTATGTATGTATGTATGTATGTATGTATATCCATAGAGACATACATAAATACAGGGGCAATGAATGGGCATAAAATAAATTCAATCAAATTTTTAAAAAAAATCTGTAAAAGTAAAATAACATACATTTCATTTTTTTACTTACCTTTAGATGACTTCACCCTCCGAATCCCGGGGACACCGCATGCTCTCGAACCAATCCAGGAAGAACGGGGCCTGTATCTCATGAAGTAGGGTGTCCCCGAGGCTGAAACCAATGCGGTTCAGCTCAGGAGACCCCCTGCTCATCTACACTATGTAATGGATGTGCTCGCCACAAACCGGGACCGGACCGCGGGGCTGAGATGGGGATGTGAATACACCGACCTTAGACCACGAAGCCGGTTCTGGATTGTGCAGTTCGTAGTCAATCGTAGCCGGTTCAGGGTTGGGGAAGGCAGTGTAATCCATGGACAAGCCGGGGTCAGAGTTGGAGATGTCAGAGTAGTCGATATCCAGAGGCTGTGGTTCAGCAACAGGTAGGCTGGTGCAAAGCGCTTCAGCGTAGCAGCTGAAGCGTGGGAATGGTCTCTGCGTGAGGAGCAGGAGCGGCCCATGATTTAGGTCTCTGCAAGGGGTGAATGCAGCAGGTCTCAGGAACAAGGCAAGACTAGCACTGGGGATCCAGCGCTTCAGTACAGGAACTAGGAAGCAGACCTCTGCCTCGGGTGAATGCAGCAGGTCTCAGGAACAAGGCAAGACTATCATTGGGGATCCAGCGCTTCAGCACAGGAACCAGGAAGCAGACCTCTGCCTGGGGTGAATGCAGCAGGTCTCAGGAACAAGGCAAGGCTAGCACTGGGGATCCATCTCTTCAGTACAGGAACCAGGAAGCAGACCCCTGCCTGGGGTGAATGCAGCAGGTCTTAGAAACAAGGCAAGGCCAAGGCAAGGTAGCTTGTGGCAAAAACAGTTACATCCAAGTCCAACTTGGTTTATGCTCAGCAATGAGGGAAAGGAAGAGCCTAGTATAAGAAGGGCAGATAGCCAATCCCAAGACAGGGGTGTGTGGGAATTCCTCCAATGCCAGAGCAGAGAGACAGAGCTGCAGTGATTGCAAGCACAGGTGACAGTGCTTGCAAATCCAAGGGGGGGACTATCTGAGAGCTCACCAAATCTGCAGGAGTGAACTCCAGCCAAACCCAGGAACAGATTTTTTACAGTACCCCCCCTTGAGGCGAGGCCTCCAGACGAGAAGGATCCATCAGAGATCTGGGTGACATAGAATTGTTTCTGAAGTGTCCTAGGCAGGAATTAGGCCCATGATCCAGCAGTCCATTGGCGAGTACAAACTTAGAACAAAAAAACAAAGGTACTGCAATTCTTGACGTGCAGAAAGGCTCACAAAACGATTTGGAAATCAAAAGCTGTGGAAAAGAGGAGATTCCAGAACAGGGACGTCAGAAGGGCACAAGTCAGGTGCCTGGTACTCAGCACTAGTCCCAGAGTACAAGACAAGACAGAGTGATTGTTGGTCAGTTGTGGTAGAGGAACATCCTGGAAGAGTAATGATATTGCTCAAACTGGCACATAGAAATTTGTGAGAAGCTATTACGCCAAAGGAAATCTGGACAGTGGTTAGCGAGGGTAGCGGGCGGGAGGGTTCACTGAAAGATACAGATACAGTTCTTTTGATACCGTCCAGGCCCGTTAGCCCAAACAAGTTCAGTGTGACGGTAGTAGTGTTTATGTAGTTCACTGCCGTAGTACTGGCAAATGATAGGATGCCAGCATCCCTGCGCATGTGAGGTTTAGAGAGCATCAGGTCCGAAGTCTGGACATCTGCAGACGATGCAGTAGGCACCAAAGAACGAGCAGAGAGAAGCGTGCCTGTGCCCACAGTGGGGTCCTAAGAAGCAGGGACAGACACCTAAGGCAAGACAAGGATGTTCAATGGGGATATTTCAGTCTTTGACGATGATGACAAGGAGTCCAAAGGGAACACATCAGGCACCACACAGGAACCCACAAGTATTGAAGCTGCTTGAAAAGTGAGAAAGCTTGGATCAATACAGATCTTATCCAGTACCGCAGGAGGCTGGGTGAGCGGAAAACTGACTTAGAAACAAAAGTCTTGGAGTTAGGACTGGGTACTTCAAACACTGAAGGAGAGTCAGGAAAACACGAACTTGACTTAGGAGTGGAAGTCCCAGATTCAATGGCTTCACGCAATACTGTAGAGGAATCAGTGCAGAAAAAAATCTGTTTTAAACACATGGTCCTTTGAATCAGCAGATAGATTCGGTACTACAGAAACCTCCCTGGGAGATAACCCTGAGTTTGCGGCAGAGGAAGTGCACTCAGTAGTGGGTACCCCAAAAATTGTGGAAGAATCAGGGACGTATAACTCCGTTTTGAACAATGGGTCCTTTGAATCTGTAGGAGGAATAGGTACTACAGAAGGTTCCAAGAGAGATAACCCCGAGTTCGTAATAGCAGCCATGTAGTCTGTAGCGGATACCTCAAATACTGTGGAAGCGTCAGTGAGAGACAGTATTGTTTGAGGAGTGGGAATCCCAGGCTCTAAGACTACACGAGGAGTTGTGGGGGGACTAGGAGAAAAACTATTTTATGCCGTGAGGGAATTAAAGTCATTCTTGATTACCACAGGAGCTGCAGAATGGCCAGTGAAGAATTTGTTTATTCCTAAACTGAATGTCAGAGAAGCAGCAGTGGTCACATTAGGTACAGTACAGGGGTCCGGGGAAGGTCTAGGGGTCTCTGAAGTAGGTATCTGAGAAACAACAGGGACCAGACTAGACGCTTCAATGGGATCAGAGAATGCTGCACTTGTCTCTGGAGGGAACACTTGAGAAACAGCAGGAACTGGACTAGGTATCTTAATAAAATCAGAGGACATTGTGCTTGTCTCTGAAGTGGGTATTAGAGAAACAACAGGGACTGGACTAGATACTCCCATCGAATCAGAGGACATTGCACTTGTCTCTGAAGTGGGTATTTGTGAAACAACAAGGGCTAGACTAGGCTAGACTATACCAAAACCTGTGACTTGTCATTTAGTACATAAATACATAACCCACCCACCCCCTGTGACCCCACATAAAATCATGATTTATTTTTTTACATACTGTATTTATACCCCAGGCCAATGGGGGTCCCGGTGGTCCCAATGGGTGTCCGCAGGCCCCACAGTGCACCCGGGGGTGCCCATGGGTGTCTGGGGGCCTCCGGGTAGTCCTCGATAGGCTCCGTGGGCCTCCAGGTGGAACACATGTGTCCCCACAGGCCCCAATGGGGTCCACGGGTGGTCCCCGTGGGTGTCTGGGGGTCCCCGGGTGGTTACCACGGGGATCTGGGGGCCCTTGGGTGGTTTCCCCAGGGGTCTGGAGGCCCTCGGGTGGTCCTTGCGGGTCTGCCACAGCTGTGGGGTGCCCGGCTCTTCCCCGCAGGTGTCCCCCGTGGGTCTTCAGTTGGTACCTGTGGGTGTCTGGGGGTCCTCAGGTGGTCTCCATTGGTCCCCGCTTCCCTGCTGTACCAACCTGTATGTAAAAAATAAAACATGTCCTACATTTAAATCAATGCCCCCCCCCCCCCCCACCTGTAGAATTTAAATCCCCCGGTCACGTGATGCGGGAGCTTTAAAAGCAGAGGGGATACCGGCACCCCATAACGGGGCCTGTATCTCATGAAGTAGGGGGCCTCCGAGGCTGAAACGAATGCAGTTCAGCTCAGGAGACCCCCTGCATATGTACACTAGTATTATAATTTATATGTATACAGTACGATCGCCTGGATAAGCCATAAGAGGAATGAACAGTTGCTAAAGAGGCAGAGCAGGATGGCTGGGGAGGAGCGCGGTCTAGCAGAAGACATCGGAAGTAAGAAAGACTTATGGGTCAGACCGCTAGAGCGTGCTCCTCCCCAGCCATCCTGCTTTGCCTATGTAGCAACTGCTAATTCCTCTGCCGGCTTATCCTCTGTTTAACACCGGGGCCCATCGCCACTGCATACAATCTCCCCCCACCTGGCTCTATCTGAAGAGAAAGATGGGCCCGCCGACTGGGGGGGAGAGCTGCCCCCCAAGAGCACAGGTCCCGTGGCTTTCCTACTCCCCTGGTTGTGCTAATTCTGATGCATTATTGAACAGTAGCTCTATTGAAAACAATGGTTATGGGGATAACGCACGTGTTATTTAACGCATTAATGTGTGCATTAACTGGTGTCAATGGGGGGTAATAACATCTGCTACATCTGTAATGAGATTGTTTCTCCTTTTGTTCTTTACGATTTAACATACTTGCATGGGCTGCTCCATCTTTTGGTGACGTAGAGCATCTAAGTGACTGATCTAACGCACGTTGAATGATGGTGGATTTATACTCCATTTGTTCAGAATCAGAAGGGTTTGCAGAGGGGATTCATGCAAATGTTATTTCATAAAACAATGCAAGGTGATGCTAGAAAAAAACAGCCTTGTCTGCTGGCCTGTGTAATCCCTTTAGTACATTACAATTCCCAATTTGTTTTTCTGGCAGTGAACAGGTTAAGGTAATTGCTGCAGGCACGCTTAGTTCTATAAACGAAAAGCATCTCCAGGGGAGCCTTTCATAATCTATTGAAGCACAGCATACAAATTGTGCACAGCAGCCAATCCCAAGCACAGTGACCAGGGCTGAAGTTTATCTGAGCACTTCACCTCTCTGAATGCAGACATAGGGGGCTATGCACTAAGCTCAATGCTTTTGCGTCCGGATGGAAAAAAAAGCACGTCCGTTAAAAAGTGAGGCCGGAGACGCGATTCACTAAGGCCTTGAGCCAATTTTCTAACGTACATGCTCAAAACAGCCACAGCGTACGTGTTGCTTTTTTCCCCCCTGCTAGCGTTCTTAAACTTCACGTACGCTAGCTGATAGAAAAAATAAGCCGCCTGTAACATTTGCATGGAGATTTGACATCTCCATGCAAGGCTGTTACAGGCGATCGTAAACTAAATAAATACATTTTAATAATAGTGTACATGAGCAGGGGGTCTCCGGAGCTGAACCGCATTGGTTTCAGGTCCGGGGACCCCCTACTTCAGGAGATACAGGCCCTGTTATGGGGTGCCAGTATCCGCTGCACTTTGAAAGCTTCCGCGTCATGTGACCGGGACATTTAAATTCTGCAGGGAACACCGGCACCCCATAACAGGGCCTGTATCTCCTGAAGTAAGGGGTCCCCGAGGCTGAATCCAATGCGGTTCAGCTCTGGAGACCCCCTACACATCTACACTACTGTCAAAACACACATATCAATAAACAATAATTCTTTACCGTAGCGGCTATCTGCAATGGTAATGAAGCTGCATTAATGTACATTTTAATAATAGTGTGCCGGAGAAGGGGGTCCCCTGAGCTGAACCGCATTGATTTCAGCCTCAGAGACCCCCTGCTTCCCGAGTTACAGGGCAAGGTATGGGGCATCGGTGCCAGTATCGCCGCCATCTTTATAGCGTCCAAGACACGACGGGGACGCTATAAAGATGGCGGTACACTGGCACCGATGCCCCAAACTGGGGCCTGTAACTCGGGAAGCAGGGGGTCACTGAGGCAGAAATCAATGCTGTTCAGCTCAGGGGACCCCTTGCTCCCGCACACTATTAATAAAAATACATTAAAGCAGCTTCATTACCTTAGCGGCTAACCGCTAAGGCAATGAAGAGGTTAAGGCACAATAGCATGTTTATTGGGGACAATTGCCTCCAATAAACATAGCAATATACAACACATATCCTCCCCCCCCACCCCCTAACACATACAATACAGTAATGGGCAAAATAACTATTATCCACATATGGATAATAGATTATTTGCCCATTATTAAACACATCAATCAGCATAAATAAATTGTGTTCTACTTAACTCCTGCCAATGATGGGCATCCAGTCACCCACCCTGCCCTCATTCATTTGTACAGTGGGTTATATATATATATATAAACATGTATACATAAAAACATAAAATCTGAATCTCATAATTATCACATAATACAATTAATCCAGCAGCACTTTTAAAAATAAATTATATGCCCTCTCCCAATAAACCAGCAGCTAGACAAATGTATATCAAATGTCACACAATTGCAAGGAGTGTGTACATGATGCAATTAATCTGTGCATCATGTAACATTGGTCAAATGTTTCCCACGGCCCTGATTGGGCTGTGAAAAACATGTGATTTTTGAGGGAAAAATTTCATTTTTTATGACGTCATTTAAAGGCAATCACGCCAGCCAATCAGAATGGCTGAGCTTCATTTGCCTTTAAGATGACGTCATCAAAAGAAAGATGGTCGTCCTCACATGGTACAGTAGCCAATCAGAGCCTGGGAACTAAATCCCAAATCTGATTGGCTCTAGTATACCATGTGACAGAGGCTTTGTGGAAAATGGATGTGACGTCATCCAAAGCCTGTCACATTACCTTTAAGGTGACGTCATCAAAACAAAGATGGCCGGCGACACATGACACACTCTGATTGGCTGAAGCAAAGCCTCTGTCACATGGTCTACCAGAGCCAATCAGAGTTGGGATTTCGTTCCCACTCTCTGATTGGCTACCGTACCATGTGTCGCCGGCCATCTTTGTTTTGATGACGTCATCTTAAAGGCAATTGAAGCTCAGCCATTCTGATTGGCTGGCATCATTGCCTTTAAATGACGTCATCATTTTTTTTTTCCCAAATCACATGGCCGTGGGAAACATTTGACCAAAATGTGACGTCATAGGCCTATAAAAGCCTATGTCGTCTCATTTTGAAGCCAGACGCTGAGGAGGGAAGACCTCCCCTCCTAAGAAGATAAGAAGGGCATGGCATAAGAAGATGGAAGAAGACGGAGAAGACCCCAAAGAAGAAAAGAAGACCCCAAGACTGACGGAAAGGATTACAAATAGAAGAAAGAAGACACGGTTGTGGATTGTAAGGGTTTATTATTTTATGGTTACCTTTGGATTGGTTCCAGTGCTTCCGGGTCCCCTAGATTTCGGTGAGTGGGCATCTAATGGTAAGTAAACAAAAGAAAAGTTTATTATTTTAACTTTTACAGTTTATTTTTTATTCATGTATTTTATTTTTTATTTTCCATTTAATGCCCCTGAATTGATCTATGTCCCTATGGATATACATACATTCAGGGACACTGAATGGGTGTATTCAATGTGATTTTTGGATGTAAATGCATTGTTTTTTATGCTCTATTATTGCCCCTGTATGTTATGTATATCTATCTATATGGATATACATACAGGGATAATAATTGATTGTTTTGCTAATGTTTATGTTCTTTTCATGTATTACAAATGTATTTAGCAGCTTTATTTATACATTGGTGTGTGTAATGTAATTTTTATTTAGTAACATGTAGTTTTTAATGGTTTATTTCTGCTAGTAAGATTTGAATGATGGTGGTTACTTTGACTTAGAATTTATTTGGCAATGGTTTGGATTTAGGAATTGAATAGTGAATTGTATAATTGATTTGGATTATATTGTAATTGGTTTAGGAAATTGATTAATTGATTGATGGAAAATGAATTTATGTTGCTTAGTTTCTATTTGATTTTGTGGATAGCATTGGTGGTTAGAGGACATTGTTCATAGTGTATTTTATTTTCAAATTGATTTTGCATAGTGTTACATGATGCACAGATTAATTGCATCATGTACACACTCAATGCAATTGTGTGGCATTTGATATACATTTGTCTAGCTGCTGGTTTAATTGTAAGATGCAATGTGATGATTTTCATATTAAGATTTCATGTTTTTATTTATGCATGTTTTATGTGTTTCCTAATGGGCAAATAATCTATTATCCATATCTGGATAATAGTTATTTTGCACATTATTGTACTGTATGTGTTGGGGGGTGGGGGGGGGGGATTGATGTATTTAATGTATAGGTCAGGTTTATTTTTTTTACATAGAGGGTTGGTTCCTTTTTGTCTACGGGGGACCTCTGGAGACCACCTGAGGTCTCCTCGGGCTTTCCACGGGTACCAAGCTGGAGGTGTCCACGGGGGATACCTGCGGGGAAGAACCGGTGGCCCACGATTGTTGGGGGCACCGCGGACCCATAGGGACCACCTGTGGGCCCACAGACCCCCGTGGGAACCACCCTAGGCCCCTCAGACACCTGTGGGTCTGACCTGGGGCCCCCCAGACAGCCGCGGGCCTACCCGTGGAGACCCCATTGTGGCCCACGGTGACCCGCTTAGACCACCTGGTGGACCATGGCGCCTGGCAGGGACCACCCGTAGGCCTCCAGACACTGTTTGAAACATGGTGCTGGGCTACTGTGAGGTCTGTGAGGTGACCAGTCAGGGCCACCGGGGACTCCCGTGGGCCTGGGGTATTAACCCTGTATGTAAAATAATAAATCATGTATTTATGGGGGGGCACAGGGGGTGGATTATGTATAGAATAAATATAATGATGTTTATTGTGGGGCTGTGTATTGTTTTTCTTGTGGGTACTGGGGGTGGGGGAAGTTGGTATTGGCCCCAAGGGTATGTGGGTAGGCCTCCCTCCTGGGTTAGTGGGTGAGGGTGGGTTAACCCCTTAATGACTGTAGCGGTTAATGACCACTAAGGTGATTAAGGCGTTAGGGGCTATTTATATTCTTGTGTATGTTTTGCAGCACTGGAGGGACATGGGCAGGATGATGATGAGGATGAAGATGGTCTTCATCGTGGGTGCCTGGAAAAGGTAAGTGTAATATGTATTTACTGTATTTATTGTAATTTATATGTATTTAAAACGGGCAAATGCATTATTATCCATATGTGGATAATAGTAATTTTGCCCATTACTGTATTGTATGTGTTAGGGGGGTGTATTTAGTTATAAACATTGTTTATTATTTTTGTAGGCACAACATTGGTACCGCAGGCCCGCGGGTACCCCGGGACTCCCGTGGGGACCCCGGGACGGCCGCGGGGACCCCCGCACTCCCGCGGAGACACCGTGGGGTGAGCCAGGGACACCTGCGTGACCCCCGGCCTCCCTCGGGGACCCCAGCGGGGTCAGCCGGGGACACCCGCCGGCCTGTTGTATGGATGTTGCATCTGCAAAAATGTAAACAAAGACATTTTTCTAAGTCCAGCTTTTTTAGCGGCTACCTTGAGCTGACTTGTTTTCTTGAACGCAACTTTCGCGTACGCTAAGGTTGCGTAGCTTAGAGTATCCCACAGAAGGACAGAATTGAACGCAAACAGGGTAACGAACGAGCAAAGTTGGACTTAAAAAAGTCAGTTTTGGAACGCAAAGTGCCTGTTTATTTATTTATTTATTTATAAAAATGTTTTACCAGGAAGTAATACATTGAGAGATACCTCTCGTTTTCAAGTATGTCCTGGGCACAGAGTTATAAAAAATACATGGTTACAATAAAAGAACAGGGTTATACAGTCACTTCACAGACATTTCATGGACAGATAAAGTAGGAAAATTGGGTACAGGGGATAAAGGGCTTGTGAGTTTCTGATAGAAATAGAGCAGCTTTAATATCAACTAACATCAGCGAACGGCAGCAAATGGCTCACGCCCTTTGGCTGCCCTTCGGCTGCGCGTCTCTGTGAATCGCGTTCAGCGCGACATCACGTTCTAAGAGCACCTGGCATTCTAAAAACAACTTATCGGAGCTTAGTGCATGACCCCCAAAGGGGGCTAAACTTTTGCCCACCTTAACTCCCATTCATTTGAATGGGAGGTAAGTTGGCCTAAAGCTTAGCCCCATTTTGTGGATCTGGGTTTATGGCTGTAGACTTCACTAATAAGAATGTTCCATTGAATAGCTTAACGTACATACAGTACCCTTTTATCCATATATTCCATATTAGGGAATGAAAGTAATAAGGGGTAGATTTACTAACGTGTGATCATCACTTGCTTACCTGTAAACAGGATAAATGGCTATTGCACTTTACTAAATATATTTCTAAGTAAGATCATTGTTTTAATTAAAGTTAGAATTCATCTTTTTTGAATGTCGAACGGAAAGCTTCATACGTTTTATGTAGCCCTTCTACCCCCACCCTTAGTGAGATTGGGGTCATCTGCTTCTCTGGCTACTCCATTTAGGTGTTGTGCTGTACCTGTGTGGCAGCAGAAGGGCTGAGTGCTCCGCGGTGTTGTGGGGAAAACAGGACAGGTTTACAGGTTACCTTAGTCGTGGGTGCAGCTCCTCTAATAAGCATGGGTCCTTTGGATGGAAGGAGAATCCATTCTGACACCTTGTTTTTGATTCTCAGACAGTGATCACACTGGTACAACTGTGTTTATTGGCAGGTACATATCTCACAGCATGGCATTGCTTTCTTATTTGGCCTAATTATATTAATGGTTGTCCTCCTAGGCCTCCTAGTGAGACCCAGGGTAGCTGGTACTCACTCCACAGGGGGAGGAAAGAGACACCTACTTTTGTGAGAGTGCCAGTATTTATACCCTTTGGGTGTGATTGTAACTCTGTCTCATAACAAAACAGATCTGGATACTGATAGGCCATCACATCCAGTATGTGGCCCAATCAGTACCCACCCCTCAGGCTGACACTCTCTGGCTGTTGCTAAGCCTGCCCTTGGATACATCTAATGTATCTGCTGCAAAAGCACACAGGGCCTTTTTGAAGGATTTAGCCCATCCACTGCCCGCACCTATCAGGACTTACACTGGTAGTGCCCACGAAAAGAAGTAGCGGCCAGAAGCTAGGCTACATTTAGATAACCAGTAATATAATTAATCAGTGTGTAATGAACCCATGTAAAGATTAGAGATTAAAGCAACTATTTAAAAGGATCTTTCTTAAACTAACCAATCACTTCAATGCATGCATTGGTTGTCTTCTTACTGTCCAAACATTTGGCAGCTTCAGTTATAGTGTTATAGTGTGTGTATGGGGGGGGGGGTTCAGATTTCTTCAGATTCTATAGACTTGCATTGGATTAAAGGGAACCTTTTATTAAAAAGATATATATATTTTTTAAACGTAACATCATAATATTCTCCCTTTAAATACATTGATGTGGCCATTACTGGTATGGTAACATGGTAAACAAACCTTATATTTCTGTTGCCCACATTAATCTGATGCAAACAGGTGAATTAGGAAGATGATTTGAGTAATAAAAGATCTGCAAATTTGTATGATTAGCATGATTGTGCATTTGTGTTGTTTGCTTTTCCGTATGTGGCCACACACCAATTACCCATCTGGATTAGGGAAATGTAAGAGCATTACAAAGAGGGATTTTGTGCATTAGCCAGGGTCGAGCTTGCTAAAAATCTGGATTCTAGCACTTAAATGCATCCCTCAGGAGTGCTCTGCGGAGACAGCAGGGTAAAGGAAATCCATGTGATGATGAGCAAGGGAAGTGGTGCAAATATAATGAGCTGCAAATCTGGAGACCCAAACAGGACTGCATATTTTATACCTGGTGAATCCAGATGATTAGCCTGGGTATTTTCTGCTTCTCTGATAGTAAAAAACCTCTGTCAAATCAGTGCAGGAGACATGCTGAAGATCAAAATGTAGAAGCACAGTGCAGCAATGAATAAACATGTATCTCCTAATTTACACATTTAAAAGAAATGAGTTGAGCCTGATTCCACAAAAGCAGGATTCTGACACCCCTTTGGCTGCAATAGGGGGCAATAATGCATTACAGGGACATCTGCCAGCAAAGGGTTAAACAAATGCAGATAGACACCATATGGAAAAAAAATATTGCCATATATTTGTATGACAAGGATTTTGACAAAATAATAAATGTTTTCTTTACCATACAAGAGAGACCATAGCTTTGTAAATAAAATATTAGTGTCAAGAATATGTGACTGCCATTATATATTTTTAGCAAATGTGCTGGTTATCCTTTACTAAAATGTTGTATATATATATATATATATATATATATATATATATATATATCACATACATCTTGAATTAATCCACAAAATACTGGCTGGTCCAACAGTACTCAACACTACTGAACACCATTACACTTTATGTAATGTTCATTGCACTGCATACGCCACCAGAACTGAAAGGATTGGAAGCAGAATGTGAAAACAATCAATGCAACGGGATTTTAAAGCAACTGCAAAAGATAAAAGAAAAAAAAGTCCCTGCTCGATTACAGGCATTTTTTAACCTATGTACACATAAATATTTAACTCTTCTACCTCTTTCTTTAGTTCCAAGATGACTTTTCCTAAAAAGCTAATGTCATTAGGATGTCTGAGAGTCAAAGTTTCATGTTCTGTTCTTATTGTAACCTCTTCACAACATTACACTGCAATACTTTGCAGGCCACTCTTGCAGATAAAGTGTTTCACATGTAGCCTGTTTGTGTCCGGGGTTTTCCTGACCCGAGCCTGTCCCTTACGTGAGATTTCCCAAGAAATTTACACGAGTTATCCGCGATTTAACCTGGGTGAAGTGAGACCTTTAGGCTGGCAGAAATTCGATATGTGGCGTTATGTGCAATACCAGCCAGAATCTCAAGTCGGTGATCGCGAGTTATTGTGTCCCCTCCCGTCTAGCTGTAGGAAAACATGCTGACAAGGGCTAGGCTGAATGTGTACTGCATGTTACATGCTGACAAGGGCTAGGTTGAGTGACACTCACTGTACTGCATGTTACATGAGGACAAGGGCTATGATATATGTGTAGTGAATTTTACATGTTGACAAGGGCTATTCAAGGGCTACTGCATGTTACAGTACATGCTGACAAGGGCTAGGCTGAATGTGTACTGCATGTTACATGCTGACAAGGGCAACGCAAGGGCTACTACATGTTACAGTACATGCTGACAAGGGCTAGGTTGAGTGACACTCACTGTACTGCATGTTACATGAGGACAAGGGCTATGCTGTATGTGTAATGAATGTTACATTTTAACAAGGGCTATGTTGAGTGACACTGTACTGCATTTTACATGCTGACAAGGGCTATGATGTATGTATAATGAATGTTACATGCTGACAAGGGCTAGGTTGAGTGACACCATGTTATATGAAGACAAGGGCCAGGCTGAATGTGTAATGAATGTTACATGCTGACAAGGCTAGAAAACCTTAGTACTTTATGTACTGTACTACCGTAAGTGTATTAGATTTACTGCAAAAGAGTAAAAAAAAGTCTTAAAACAATGAAACCAGTAAACACTTTATAAAACAAAACTTATTTTTTATTATATGAAAAACAGTCCCAGTACATTTTTAGTTGATTATTGAAACAAGTGTTCATCCCCATAGCCGTGGGTGTTTCAGGGAAGACACCTCTTATGCCTTAAAAAGGCATGTATGTTGTCTTTCACAGCTTGGAAAAGAATCGGAGTCATAATGTAATGTCTTTTTATTTTGTCCATAATATTTCTGCGCAAATATAAAGGTGGTGCTTTCTTGCCCCTATTGTCATCATAATTAACCACCTTAAAGCACTGAAACACAGCTCATAACTGACATAGTGTTTCATAATGAGAAGGGCTAGTATGGTCACATTTCCTGCGCTTCTCGCAAAATATTTTTCCCTTATGCTCTGCGGGAGGTCTATTAGCGTCATGTCTGGGATCGTGTCTGGATCGAGTTGCATTTGAAGCTGTACTCTACTGGGTGCTGCGGGTCATGCAGCAGGTGTGCTTAATTCGCTGGGCGAGGATATATGGTCTGTGGGGTTTCGCATTTGCACCAGTACACATCTGGGTGCAGCAGGTGTTTGTGGAAGAGGTGTGCTTCTGTCAGTGGGTGAGGGTAGAGTGTATGGTAGGATGCTTTCCTCCGGTGGTGTGCATTGTCTTGTCGGTGTGCAGGCCAATTCCGGTGAAGAAGAAGGTGCAGGTGGTGGATGGTGTTCCTCCAGGTCATCCTCCTGCTCCTGCGTCGGACATACAGGGGGAGGGACAGAAACAAAATAATAGAGCCCAGCAATGTCATAGTTAATGTTTACCATGCCCCTCTCCATCACCTCTATTCTCTCCAAAAGTTGATCCATTCTTTCCCTGTATTGCCTCCATTCTTTCCCTGTATTGCTGTTGGTACGATTGTAGGGTGGCAAAGCAGCTTGAGAATGACATCAGCAATTCAAATGGTGATCGTTGTGCTGCCGCAGTTAAAGAAGATCTGCAGCAGGATCATAACCTGACAATGTCCGAGTCCAGCATCAGGAGAATGAGACGGGAATTGGGCTGGAAGTACAGACGTGTCATGTAAAGTGTTTTGCTGCCATATTGTATAATGCAATAGTGTTGTTGTTCAGTATGCACATGTGCGAGTTAACAGTACCTGTACAATTCTATCTTGTCATTCCAGAGTGTATCCAATGATAAGAGAACCCAACAAGATTAAGAGAGATCAGCAAGCGCAAGCTTGGATCGATAGTGGGGAAACGTTTGCCAATGTAATATTTTCAGATGAGACGTCAGTTGCCCTAGAAAGATTTGCCACTTTTGTCTTTTACAAAAAAAATTCTATCCCCGTAGCCACGTCCCAAGCACTCACTCAAGGTCCATGTGTGGGATGCTATATCTAGACTAGGACCAGGGTCCATAATAATATTTGACTGTAATTCTCAGTTTATCATTTTTGGTAATTAAATTTTAATTGCCATAATAATGTACTGTATGACATTATATCCCTTTTTCTGTACAGGAATCGTGGATAAAAAAAGATTTTCAAGAAGAGATTATAGACTCCATAGCTGACCATATTCAGGCTCAGTTTACATCTGGTCATCGGTTCTTCAGGATAATGACCCAAAACATAGTGCCTTTCTACCCATATTTACACACGCAGAATTAACTGGGTGAAGACTCCCCCGTAGTAAGTTCTGCATTGTAACTGTTTCTTTTTTATGTCTACTGTATGGAAAGGGCAGGGAGGGGGGGCAAAGGGCAGGGAGGGGGAGCAAAGGGAAGGGAGGGGAGGGTAGGCAAAGGGCAGGGAGGGGAGGGGGGGCAAGAGGCAGGGAGGGAGGGGGGGCAAGAGGCAGGGAGGGAGGGGGGGCAAAGGGCAGGGAGGGGGGGGGGGAAAGGGCAGGGAGGGCTGAGTTCCCCTAGGAAAAAAGGAGGACAAACCATGCTGAAGCAGGGACATCTGCTCCAAAGGACTGACAGATAAGCAAAAACACTTTATTGTTGTATGCAGAGATGGTGTTACATGGTTGTATATGCCAGGGCATGTTTTGGCTTGGGAACCAACTTAGCTGGCCATGCAGTTAGTGAGGGCTAAGCTATCGTGTAGTTAGTTTTCCCTAAAGGGAATAGGAGTTATTTTTATGTGTTGTTTCGGTTTCAAGGGGCGGGCCTGGTATATGATTTAATCCCTGTAAATAAAACCCGTGCAGTTAACTTTTATACAGTGTTTCCGGCCTTAAATTGGGACAAAAGAGACTGCAACGTGGTCTGGGCATCACAATATATATATATATATATATATATATTGTTTGACAAATCACCCAAAAATCTACTCGCCCAACCAAAAAATCTACTCGCCACCAAGTCCTGCTCCCAACCCCGCCCCTATTCCCGCCCCCAACCCTAGTCCCGCCCCCAACCCCGCTTTAAAATAAAATATATAAATAAAATACATTTAATAAATTCCTAGCCAGAACAACATTCATTTTTGACATAAATGTCTTTATTGTATTACATTATACTACAATTAGTCCTTGTTACGTGTGTGTGTGTGTGTGTAAATGTCGATCTAGAAATAAAAGCCAGGTGTGAATGACTAGTTTCCTGAACCCCTTAACCAGTGTCTGGACGTCCCCGCTTCACAAGATCTAAAGCAGCAATCCCACCTGGGATCTTACCTGATCCGCAGTTCCTCAATGTCCAGGTACCCTCATTCCCTCAATGTTAGGTGTTCCCTACCTGTCTTCTGGGTTAGGGGGGGTTCCGATGTCTTCTGTGTGAAGCTTGAGTCAGATATAGAAGAAAGCAGTATAGGTTATTTTGGTGTAGTATAGGGCAGTTAAGATATATAGGGTAAATAAGAGATCCAGAAACAGAGTGTGAGACAGACACAGGGAGAGGGTGAGAGAGAGAAAGAGAGATAGGGGGTTTGAGAGAGATAGGGGGGGTATGAGAGAGAGAGAGAGAGAGAGAGGGGGGTGAGAGAGAGAGGGGGTGAGAGAGAGAGAGAGGGTGTGAGAGAGAGAGAGGGTGTGGGGGAGAGAGAGAGGGTGTGGGGTGAGAGAGAGGGTGTGAGAGAGAGGGTGTGAGAGAGAGAGAGGGTGTGAGAGAGAGAGAGGGTGTGAGAGAGAGAGAGGGTGTGAGAGAGAGAGAGGGTGTGAGAGAGAGAGGGTGTGAGAGAGAGGGTGTGAGAGAGAGAGGGTGTGAGAGAGAGAGGGTGTGAGAGAGGGTGTGAGAGAGAGGGAGTGAGAGAGGGTGTGAGAGAGAGGGTGTGTGAGAGAGGGTGTGTGAGAGAGTGTGAGAGAGAGAGTGTGAGAGAGGGTGTGAGAGAGAGGGTGTGAGAGAGAGAGGGTGTGAGAGAGAGAGGGTGTGAGAGAGGGTGTGAGAGAGAGGGAGTGAGAGAGGGTGTGAGAGAGAGGGTGTGTGAGAGAGGGTGTGTGAGAGAGTGTGAGAGAGAGAGTGTGAGAGAGGGTGTGGGGGAGGGAGAGGGTGTGGGGGAGAGAGAGAGGGTGTGGGGGAGAGAGAGAGTGTGGGGGAGAGAGAGTGTGTGAGAGAGAGAGGGTGTGAGAGAGAGAGAGAGAGGGTGACAGAGAGAGTGTGAGAGAGAGGATGTGAGAGAGAGATAGAGAGAGTGAGAGGTTGTGTGAGAGAGAGAGAGGGTGTGAGAGAGAGAGAGGGTGTGAGAGAGAGAGAGGGTGTGAGAGAGAGGGTGTGAGAGAGAGAGGGTGTGAGAGAGAGAGGGTGTGAGAGAGAGAGGGTGTGAGAGGGTGCGAAAGAGAGAGGGTGTGAGAGAGAGGGTGTGAGAGAGAGAGGGTGTGAGAGAGAGGGTGTGAGAGAGAGAGGGTGTGAGAGAGAGAGGGTGTGAGAGAGGGTGTGAGAGAGAGGGAGTGAGAGAGGGTGTGAGAGAGAGGGTGTGTGAGAGAGGGTGTGTGAGAGAGTGTGAGAGAGAGAGTGTGAGAGAGGGTGTGAGAGAGAGGGTGTGAGAGAGAGAGGGTGTGAGAGAGAGAGGGTGTGAGAGAGGGTGTGAGAGAGAGGGAGTGAGAGAGGGTGTGAGAGAGAGGGTGTGTGAGAGAGGGTGTGTGAGAGAGTGTGAGAGAGAGAGTGTGAGAGAGGGTGTGGGGGAGGGAGAGGGTGTGGGGGAGAGAGAGAGGGTGTGTTATTTTGGTGTAGTATAGGGCAGTTAAGATATATAGGGTAAATAAGAGATCCAGAAACAGAGTGTGAGACAGACACAGGGAGAGGGTGAGAGAGAGAAAGAGAGATAGGGGGTTTGAGAGAGATAGGGGGGGTATGAGAGAGAGAGAGAGAGAGAGAGAGGGGGGTGAGAGAGAGAGGGGGTGAGAGAGAGAGAGAGGGTGTGAGAGAGAGAGAGGGTGTGGGGGAGAGAGAGAGGGTGTGGGGGTGAGAGAGAGGGTGTGAGAGAGAGGGTGTGAGAGAGAGAGAGGGTGTGAGAGAGAGAGAGGGTGTGAGAGAGAGAGGGTGTGAGAGAGAGAGAGGGTGTGAGAGAGAGAGGGTGTGAGAGAGAGGGTGTGAGAGAGAGAGGGTGTGAGAGAGAGAGGGTGTGAGAGAGGGTGTGAGAGAGAGGGAGTGAGAGAGGGTGTGAGAGAGAGGGTGTGTGAGAGAGGGTGTGTGAGAGAGTGTGAGAGAGAGAGTGTGAGAGAGGGTGTGAGAGAGAGGGTGTGAGAGAGAGAGGGTGTGAGAGAGAGAGGGTGTGAGAGAGGGTGTGAGAGAGAGGGAGTGAGAGAGGGTGTGAGAGAGAGGGTGTGTGAGAGAGGGTGTGTGAGAGAGTGTGAGAGAGAGAGTGTGAGAGAGGGTGTGGGGGAGGGAGAGGGTGTGGGGGAGAGAGAGAGGGTGTGGGGGTGAGAGAGAGTGTGGGGGAGAGAGAGTGTGTGAGAGAGAGAGGGTGTGAGAGAGAGAGAGAGAGGGTGACAGAGAGAGTGTGAGAGAGAGGATGTGAGAGAGAGATAGAGAGAGTGAGAGGGTGTGTAAGAGAGAGAGAGGGTGTGAGAGAGAGAGAGGGTGTGAGAGAGAGAGAGGGTGTGAGAGAGAGGGTGTGAGAGAGAGAGGGTGTGAGAGAGAGAGGGTGTGAGAGAGAGAGGGTGTGAGAGGGTGCGAAAGAGAGAGGGTGTGAGAGAGAGGGTGTGAGAGAGAGAGGGTGTGAGAGAGAGGGTGTGAGAGAGAGAGGGTGTGAGAGAGAGAGGGTGTGAGAGAGGGTGTGAGAGAGAGGGAGTGAGAGAGGGTGTGAGAGAGAGGGTGTGTGAGAGAGGGTGTGTGAGAGAGTGTGAGAGAGAGAGTGTGAGAGAGGGTGTGAGAGAGAGGGTGTGAGAGAGAGAGGGTGTGAGAGAGAGAGGGTGTGAGAGAGGGTGTGAGAGAGAGGGAGTGAGAGAGGGTGTGAGAGAGAGGGTGTGTGAGAGAGGGTGTGTGAGAGAGTGTGAGAGAGAGAGTGTGAGAGAGGGTGTGGGGGAGGGAGAGGGTGTGGGGGAGAGAGAGAGGGTGTGGGGGAGAGAGAGAGTGTGGGGGAGAGAGAGTGTGTGAGAGAGAGAGGGTGTGAGAGAGAGAGAGAGAGGGTGACAGAGAGAGTGTGAGAGAGAGGATGTGAGAGAGAGATAGAGAGAATGAGAGGGTATGTGAGAGAGAGAGAGGGTGTGAGAGAGAGAGAGGGTGTGAGAGAGAGAGAGGGTGTGAGAGAGAGGGTGTGAGAGAGAGAGGGTGTGAGAGAGAGAGGGTGTGAGAGAGAGAGGGTGTGAGAGGGTGCGAGAGAGAGAGGGTGTGAGAGAGAGAGAGGGTGTGAGAGAGAGAGGGTGTGAGAGAGAGGGTGTGAGAGAGAGAGGGTGTGAGAGAGAGAGGGTGTGAGAGAGGGTGTGAGAGAGAGGGAGTGAGAGAGGGTGTGAGAGAGAGGGTGTGTGAGAGAGGGTGTGTGAGAGAGTGTGAGAGAGAGAGTGTGAGAGAGGGTGTGAGAGAGAGGGTGTGAGAGAGAGAGGGTGTGAGAGAGAGAGGGTGTGAGAGAGGGTGTGAGAGAGAGGGAGTGAGAGAGGGTGTGAGAGAGAGGGTGTGTGAGAGAGGGTGTGTGAGAGAGTGTGAGAGAGAGAGTGTGAGACAGGGTGTGGGGGAGGGAGAGGGTGTGGGGGAGAGAGAGAGGGTGTGGGGGAGAGAGAGAGTGTGGGGGAGAGAGAGTGTGTGAGAGAGAGAGGGTGTGAGAGAGAGAGAGAGAGGGTGACAGAGAGAGTGTGAGAGAGAGGATGTGAGAGAGAGATAGAGAGAGTGAGAGGGTGTGTGAGAGAGAGAGAGGGTGTGAGAGAGAGAGGGTGTGAGAGAGAGAGGGTGTGAGAGAGAGGGTGTGAGAGAGAGAGGGTGTGAGAGAGAGAGGGTGTGAGAGAGAGAGGGTGTGAGAGGGTGCGAGAGAGAGAGGGTGGAGAGGGGGTGAGAGAGAGAGGGCGACGGGGGTGGGGTGACTGGGGTAACTGGGTGACTGGGTGGGGTGACTGGGTGGGGTGACTGGTTGACTGGGGTGACTGGGTGGGGTGGCGGGGTGACTGGTTGACTGGGTGGGGTGACGGGGTGACTGGGTGGGGTGACGGGGTGACTGGGTGGGGTGACGGGGTGACTGGGTGGGGTGACTGGGTGGGGTGGTGGGGTGACTGGGTGGGGTGACGGGGTGACTGGGTGGGGTGACTGGGTGGGGTGGTGGGGTGACTGGGTGGGGTGGTGGGGTGACTGGGTGGGGTGACGGGGTGACTGGGTGGGGTGATGGGATGACTGGGGTGGGGTGGTGGGGTGACTGGGGTGGGGTGGTGGGGTGACTGGGTGGGGTGACACTTCTGGTATCCTACACACACACGCACGCACACCCATGCATACACATACACTCTCCCATGCATGCATGCACAGACACACAGATACACACTCATTCTCTCCCATGCATGCATACACACACACACTCTCCCATGCATACACACACACACACACTCCCATACATGCATGCATACACACACACACACACACAACTCTCCCATACATGCATGCATACACACACACACACACTCTCCCATACATGCATGCATACACACACACACACTCTCCCATACATGCATGCATGCATACACACACACACACACACACACACACTCTCTCTCCCATACATGCATGCATACACACACACACGCACACACGACAGGGTGAAGAAGAGGAAAGGCCGCGCGACCGAGCACCACCACCACCACTGCCCCGCTCGCCCCACCGCGACCATCTCCCGCCCTGCGCGGACAGCCACGGAACCGCGGGGAAGCAGAGACCAAGGAGGTAAGAGGGGAACACCCCCGCTACCATCTCCCACCCCGCGCGGGGATCTGGGAAGCGGGAAGTGGCGCATGAAGCCGGGAAAACACCCACTACCATCACCCGTCCCGCGCTGGTATCGCGGGAAGCCGGGGTAAGTGGGGACACCCCCCACTACCATCACCCATCCCGCGCTGGTATCGCGGGAAGCTGGGGTAAGCGGGGACACCCCTCACTACCATCACCCGCCCACGGGGATCGCGGGAAGCCGGGGTAAGCGGGGACAGCCCCCACTACCATCACCCGCCCGCGGGGATCGCAGGAAGCCGGGGTAAGTGGGGAACACCCCACTACCATCACCCGCCCCGCGCAGGGCCTGGGGAAAGCTGGAAGTGGCGCGGGAAGCTGGGGGGAATAAGGGGGGACACCTCTGCCCCGCACGAATAAGCTGGGGCCGGGGAGAGAAGGCAGAACACCCTCGCTACCATCTCCAGCCACGCGCGGGTATTGGGGGGGGAAACGGGGAGTAAGGGGGAACTGCAGGAGGCAGGGAAGGAGCAGAGGGGATGGAGGATTGGAGAGTATTTACTCTAGTACTCTCCAACAGATCTCTGGCCAGAAAAAATGGCCGTTCGTTGGGGGCTGGCTCATATAGAGCCTGGCCGCACACCCACAAAGCCTGGGAGCGCGCGCCAATCAGCAATCAGGTAGGGGGAGTTATTTATTTATTTATTTTTTCAGCGCGAGCAGGGAAAATTCAGCGCGAGCGGGGAAATTAAAAAAAACAAGCACGTGTTCTGCTTGGGCCAATATTTACTCGCCCGGGGGTTAAATCCACCCGCCCCGGGCGTGTAAATGTATAGGATTGTCGAACAATATATATATATATATATATATATATATATACTGTATAAACACAGACTGCAATATGTATGTATATATTGTGATGCCGACACCACATTGCAGTCTCTTTTGTCCCAAATGAGGCAGGAAACGCTGTATTGCTCTATACTTGGGGTGTATTTACAGGGAAAATTAATACCAATAGGCCCACCGTCCCTTTAAGAAAACCAAATAAATTAAAATCCTATAACTATTCAGGGAACTAACTGACTTCTCAGGCCCTTACTATCAGGGCCACCAGCTAAGCCGGTTGTCAGCCCAAAACATGCCCTGGCATAGGCAATAAGGTAACAGCTGTCTTTGTAAACAATAGAAAGGGTTTTGATTATCTTAGTCCATCTGGTGATGTCCCTGCTTCAGCACAGTCAATCATCCTTCCTTCTTCTCTTTGGGATTCCACCCCAAGGGAGCTCAGGGAAACTCCTGTGTTCCTCTGTAACCAACCGTCACTGCTTCAGCACAGCTCTCTCAGCAGTGTCTCTCACATGTCTTTAGCCAGCCTCCATTAGCTGGGGAGCTCCTCTGTCTCCCCCCCTTCTCTGGGGAAAACTGTCTCTCAGTGCCTTGCTGCTTCCATACTCTTAAGGCACTTCCTGGTCATTCAGAGTAGGCAGATAAGCTTCAGCTGCTGCTTTTCTCTAGGGAGGTTTAAATTAACTCTCTTTGGTGCAAAAAGTCCAATAGCTGCTCTATTCAGCCCCTAGAGGACAGCGATGTCACCACAATATATATATATATATATATATATATATATATATATATATATATATATATATATATATATATATATATATGTATATATAATATATATATATATATATATATATATATATGTATATATAATATATATATATATATATATATATATATATGTATATATAATATATATATATATATATATATATATATATATATATATATATATATATATATATATAGCAACTGTAAATATTACTGTATGTTCATTTGCATGTCTTAGACAGGTCTGCAACCCTGTCTTTCCCCATTGTCACCCAGCATACAGCGCTTCCACTGCAGCAAGGGATTCTGGGAAATGACATGCAAATGAGCACTCAGTGCCACCTTTTGTCTCAAACTCGTATTACACAAGCCAATCCTCAAGCCAATGCATGCTGTTTTAAACACAGCTTTTAGACAGAGGCTGGGATGAGATGCAAAGCCATTAAACCCACTCACAGACATTTTTTTTAAAAATTTTATTAACAACCAGTAAGTATCCATTTACAAGAGGTAACAAACAAAAAACCATCACTACACATTTCTTATATTGCCAAGACAAAAAAAACAACACAACGGCAAAAAAAAAATTTCATTTCATACTAAGTAACTTTCAAAAGGAAACACAAAAACAACCACCTGAAACATTACATTTTATACTTTCCGTATTTCCCTGTCTTTACAGATTCTTTCTACTTGCTCTAACATATCCCATGCCTTTGCATTGCTCTGTGCGATGCCTTTTATAAATTCATAAAATTTCTCTAATGTAGCGAAACCAAGTCCTTCCCTATACTTCCTCATATGCTCTGTTTCCACTGCTCTTACTCTCTGTCCCTGACACCCTTTACTTTCCCTATTCTCTCCACTTCCACTCTCACTCCTACTTTCCCCCATTACCTTATGTTCAGATGCTTTCACCTCCCCTCCTGAGTCCTCCTTTTTCTTTGGTTCTTTCTTACCAACTGTCCTCTTCCCTACTTCTCCTTCACTCTCACTTCTGCTTACTTTCTCCCTCTTTTCTGTATCTATCTCAACCACTTTCCCCTTTCTATCTCCCGCTGAATTTGCCTCTTTTGCCTGAGCAATCCCTTTTTGGCCTGCCTTTTCTTCACTTTCATTCCCACTTACTCCACTTACACTTCTCTGTTTTTTTGTTCCCTCCACGTTTATCTGACTTTGTGAGGACGAGCTCTTGCTCTCACTTCTCTCCTTCTCCCTCACCTCTCCCCCAGCATCTTTTATTTTAACCCACTGCACATGCTCCTTTTTAAGTTCTTCATATTGCTCTTTTGTCAGCTGTTTTCTTTGGTGCATCATTTTTTCTAATCTTTCTATTATCTGTTCCTCACTACTCCCCCCGTGCTGCTTCCGAAAAATACCAACCCAAAATAGAACATCTCCCACTGCGTCCTCAAAATGTTCCATCTTCTCTTTTAGGGTTACTTTCCCTGATACTTTTACAACTTTACCCTCTACACCTTCCTCTCTAGGCTCCACTTTACTCTGGCTATCCTTATCTTCCTTTGTTTCTATCCCTTGCAGATTTTTACGCTTTTGAGCTTTTTTCCCTCCTATTTCCATTTCCTCCTCCAAGACATCTTGAGGGCCTTCCCTCCCCCTCTGTGCATCTTGAAACTCCATACTTTCCACCCAGCTAGGTTCCACCACACTCAATGACCGTATTTCCCCCTCCCCCGCATCTTTCTGATGGACTGCTCCCGTCTCCTCCCCTCCCAACACCTCCAGTTTCTGGGCTAAGGAGTCCAGGAAGAGATCTTCCTCTTTTTTCTCCAAGATATCACTTATAGTCCTACAGTACTGTTATGAGAAATAAAACCTGTGTAAAATTCTCTCCTAATTTGTTTCACTTCGCAATTGAATTGTTAAAATGTTTCGAAGGCTAATCCTGTCTTGGTGACGTGGGTCAGTTGCGGGATGGTAGTTTATAATGCGCATGAATGCATGCAAAGTATGCAGTGTTACAAACCTTACATTCTGATCTTTTAAGGAATGGGGGAGGGAATTTGGATTGCTGGCTGGAGATGGGGGTTGGTGGTTTGTGGATGCCATTTAATTGTGTACAGTACAGTGTACAGTACGCAGTGTAGCCTAAAGAGGTTAAAGTACTGTTGGCATCACGGAAGGAGACACTGCGGGGGGCTATGCACAGCGTGATCCGTTAACCGTAACATTAAAAAAAAGGTGGCGCAAAGACAATGCAATAAACTAATATATATATATGTACAGTACACACAGACTGCAGTATATGTATTTACACACCCACTCACAGTACAGTTATGTGAGGGGAAATAAGCAGGAAACATTTCAGTTAGAATTTTTACTCAACGTGATAATATTTAATGAACAGTATAGTATCTATCAGATACAGTGGACTAGTAAGCACAGTTGCAAAACAAGCGTGAATTAGAATATTTATAAAAGTGTTTAAAAGCGTAGAAAATTAATAAAAGGAACAGTAATATATTGTTTTTTTGACATCTCACATCATCATCCTCATATGATGCCTGTGAGCTTTGGATGTTGGATGTTGATTTAGCACACTATCGATTCTGGTGAAAAAAAGGATGCTTAAGCTACAATATACAGGCTATTCGTGTCATAGGGCACAAAAGCTAATAACATATTTTATATTATATTTACCTTCGTTAGAATTCTTGCCAACCATGACAACCTTGCTGATGCAGACGATATTCGGCAGGATCATATTCAGATAGGTATCCATACTGAGCATTAGTGCAGGGGTGCGCAAACTTTTTTCCCTGCGCCCCCCTGCCGGCGGTTCCCTCACTCCCGCGCCCCCCCCCCTAACCCCCACTTACCCGCGCTCCGGCTTCATGACGGCAACGTGACGTCACATGACCTCCCGGCGTCATTTTTACGCAGCGTTGCCATGGCGACGCAGGAAGGAAGCCGCCAGAGCCAAGGTAAGTAAGGTTTACAGAGGCCCTGCAGCTCCCCCGGCACTTATTTTAAGTGCCTTCGAGAAGCGCGCGGGGCCTCTATAAACCCCGCACACCCCAGTCGGCAGTCTCGTGCCCCCCCTGGGGGTCATGCCCCCCAGTTTGTGCACCGCTGCATTAGAGGTTAAATCAAGGTTCGACTGCTGTAGATAGTAGTCAGGTAGGGCCAGGTTACCAGATAGGGTCAAGGTATAATCAGGTTGGGACTGCTGTTCACGATGATTTTCAGATGGTGTCCGATTGCGAGATTGGGAAGTAGAATTCAATCTGTTGGTCCCGTTTCTTCTCCTTCTGAAGTTGCCATGATCAAACATATTCTCAAAGGATGGTTCCAACACCCAAAAACCTCCTGTGACACCCAGATTGGGGGGGATGCGAATGAAGCAATTATTAATTGACAAAGTAATGCGCACTGAATTTTTCCATTTACTAGAGTTAACTTAATCCCTGAAGTATTCGTAATTGGCAATGAGATAGCCATATATTTCTGATACAGTGGCTTTCTTATCTGCTGCATCATTAATTGCTGAATAAATTAGATAAATTAGACTACAATCTGGTTTCCCTACAGCAATTGACATTGCACTCTTTTTCAGCTCACGGAAAACTCAGGAGTGAGTGACCAGAAAGTATAACTATAAGTTGAAGACTTTGCACTTTTACGTTTTACAACAAAATATTAAAACAACCAAATTTTGATATGGTCAAGGCTAATAAATAATGAGGAATTGTAATGAATTGCAGTATATTGCTGGATCAGTCTTGCACCTGCTTGAGACTTACAGCACTCTTCATAGACTAACTGATATACAACTTCACTGTGCCATCTGGCAGGTAGGTGATAAATTTCAAACAAACAAAACAGAAATCTGTCTACATATCCTGTTTAATTCAGGTGTGAATAGCAATACGAAGGGCTGTCTACAGTTGTCTCCACCTAAATGCGATATTTATTGATTACAGTACATCTCTGTAACAGGGGACTTATCCCTGTTCACAAATGTGCCTCTAATACAACAGTGTGGTGGTTAACTGCTGGTAGGCAATTCACTAACACCACCTGGCTGATTACAGGTGTTAGAAAAAGCCTGCCTCTGAGACAGGAAGGGAGATTCCTTCGTCCACAACTGGGCTGAACCAAGGAAGGACAGATGTCTTGAGCGGCAAGCTGACAACAAGACAAAGGGGACAAGATTCTAAACCTGGAGCCTGACATTGCCTTAGCACACAAGGGTGTGGATCCAAGAGAGCAGAGAAGCTTCCCCTACAGCAACCCAGCTAACAGATAAGACTTTTCTTATGAGACTATTATCTATGTCTATCTATGTATATAAATGTCTCTATGATTTGGGCTGGTGAATCGCTGGGCTAACCACGCAGTTAAAGAGAACTGGATCACAAGTGTATATATACTCCAGAGTGGAGCAGATTTTGTTTGCTGATTTACATGTTTTCTGTGTTTAAAGCAACAGGCGCAATAAAGCCTTGTTTTAATTTCACCTTAAAACAGTCTCCATTGCGTACCTCTGAACACGTCTCTTACTATCTCCAAAACAAAACGATTGATGATCGGACTTTAGTTAAGGAAAACTGAACATACAGACAGGCTATATCTGTAGATGAAGCTGTGAAGGTGCAGGCCATGCATATCTTGCAGCTTACACGAATTCCAATGTTGCATTTATCCAACTATAAAGAGCAGTCCATTTGAGATCCTGTTCTAGGAACTCTGTCTTCTAAGAGGAGAGAGGGTCACTGGAATAATATCTAACATATTTTGTATTTTTACTGTTTAGTGTTACTGCATTTTAGCTGCCTAAACCTAATCCATTAGTACTTTCTCCTTTTTAAAATTTAAATCCTCTTAAACTAATAGTCTTCAAAATTTTAGGACTCTCAGTTAATTCTAACAAAGTAACTTCAGCTCCCAATTCTTCCCTGCTTAATTTAAACCAAAAGTACAAAGCCCCTTTTGAAAATAAGAATGCTGCAATATATAATCAGGAAAAGCCATTAGCCTCTTTTAAATGTTGAAAGTGTAGATCATGTCTCTACATGCTACCCACCAAATCCTTCAGCAACTGGAAGAACTCCAGAAAGTTCCAAGTACAACATTTTATCAATTGGAGACCACAGGCATTATCTATATGGCCGCCTATGACTGCGGGATGAAATATGTGCTTAAGAGCCGATGCCAACTTAGACGTCGAGTTTTGAAACATGTTTGTTCAGTGCGCAACAAACTAGAAACATCCTTGGCCAGACATATGAACGATACCCATAACGAAGATCTCAAAATTCTTCGTTTTTGGGGCTTTGATCACCTCACAACTGGACCTAGAAAACAAGATTGGGACAGGTTGCTTCTCCAGTGAAAATGGTGTTGGATCTCTGATCTACACACTTTGAGTCCATATGGTCTAAACAAGGGTTTATTATACTCCCTGTTCTTATAACAGCAGCAGATGTACACATGCCAATGTTGGGTCTGCACCCCTCATTGTCCATACAATGTTAATAGTAGTTGACCTAAACAATCATGATCCCACAACATATATATGGTTAATAATTACATCTCCGACCGTGCTCTGCTCTCTCTTTGTTCACCCGCATTCTATTCATATATATACACACTCAGGTTGGCACCAGCACTTTAGGTATTGTGATGCCTCCATCACGTTGCGGGGTCTTGAGTCCCATATTAAGGCCAGAAACATTGGGATTTGTTGAACAGGGTGTTTTTTTTACTCCACAATAATAACTAAATACTAGGCACACCGTCCCTTTAAGACAAAAAAAATCATAAAATAAACACCTACTCCTATTTAGGAGTATGACTAAATAAGCAGGTCCCTAGCTATCCACCTCCAGCAGCTATCCTAATCCAGATTAAACAACAATAAATAAAGTAACATACAGAAAACAGTTCTTATCTTTGAGGTGCTGGAGAATCCCTCCCAGAGCTCCAGGTAATTCCCTCTGGACCCTGCAACAGCTTCACTCCCTCTATGGGGTTGGAACGCCGGTTCCTTGTGACAGTGTGTGTATGTGTGTGTGTGACAGTGAGGGGGTACCCAGGCCAATAATAAAGGTATTATGCACAATTGGGTGCCCCGGAGCCATATTGGGGAGTTTGAAGTGTGAAGTGTGAAGTAAGTTTTTAAAACTCAGCGCTTGAGGAATAAAAGCGGCTGTGTGCTAACTTTGGTTAGAAAGCTCTCAGCGCGCTGAAACTTGCTGTGCGCGTAGTTCAGAAAGAAATATGAAAAACACCCATAGCGTCATTTTTATAAGTTTGTATAAATATTGATGAATGAAAGTCCCCCTCAAATAGTGTATCAAACATGTTAGACCCATTTGGGCTTTCATTCAAACCACCGGGAACCAGGAATTACTCATTTATTGTAGCCCCCACTTAGTATGCGTCTAGTGACTCACTAAAGCAGATAAGAATGTACAGCTCCAGACTTCTAAGACATACCGCTGGCTTGGTGCCCTGATGTCTGTAAAAGCCAGGAGTTGAAAGGGCTTAGTGTCCCCAAGGTGTTAGTTGGGGAGGGGATCATCAAGTACCCCCATCCTAGTGAAAAGTCCGGGCAGTTTGGCAAAAGGTGGCCAGCCCAGACTTAGTGTCAAGAGGGAGAGGGGCTGGGTCTCATATGCTAAGGAGCAAAGGTACTAAGTTGGCACACGCTCTTAGCACAATGAGAAGTCCCCTCTGCCAGGTATCCAAAGTGTTGGCAACTCCAGGATAGCTGGGAAAACTTATTCCCACGGAGCGATTGGCTGCACTAGTTAGAGATAGGGATTTAAACTCTATAAGAATGCATGCAGTCCATCGGGAATCAGATTTATCTAAGGATTCATGAAAGATTCAGAAAAGGGGGAAGGGAAACACAAAAATGAATGTGCACCCTAAAAGAATTCACTTATATGCACACCGAACTAGTGTAAAAATTAACTTTTAATAAATTCCTTAAAACATATATTACCAAAGTAATGTGTAATGTGAATTAAAAATATATTAAATCAGAATTATCTGGCATCCATGTCTTTAATTATTGTGTCGTGCTGTCCCAGATGTCCACTTAATATTGGTGGGATACAAAAGACAAAGGATGCTAGGAGTCAGGGTGTTAACCCCTCTGGAGCAACGATGAGACCCAGTAGTGAGAGTATATAGTTGTTCACAAGTGAGTGGCCAAATAATTAATTACGCTTCCTTTCTAGATGGACCAGCACTGCACACTGCAATAAAGGCTTAGTGTGTTAAGGTACAGGTGCCTGGATAATAAAGCTAGCACGTACAGTGTAATGATGACAAAATTTGTCCCTGAAGAAGCTCCTTTGCTGGAGGGAAACGCGCGTTGGACGCGCAATGTTGTCAGTCTCCTACTTGGAGCTGTTTTAATGTAGTGTCTGCAGTCTCCTGGCTTTAACTTTGCAGACCCTAGCAGTTAGTTGTTCATTTATTTATTTCCACAGTTTGTGTGCCTGCTTTCCTTGCATTCTATGTGAGGTGCTTTCACAGTTATCTCTGTGCTATTCACCCCAGCACTGCTGTGTCTGGCGGGTGTATGTTGCAGAGTCTGTTACATCATTACACTGTACGTGCTAGCTTTATTATCCAGGCACCTGTACCTTAACACACTAAGCCTTTATTGCAGTGTGCAGTGCTGGTCCATCTAGAAAGGAAGCGTAATTAATTATTTGGCCACTCACTTGTGAACAACTATATACTCTCACTACTGGGTCTCATCGTTGCTCCAGAGGGGTTAACACCCTGACTCCTAGCATCCTTTGTCTTATGTATCCCACCAATATTAAGTGGACATCTGGGACAGCACGACACAATAATTAAAGACATGGATGCCAGATAATTCTGATTTAATATATTTTTAATTCACATTACACATTACTTTGGTAATATATGTTTTAAGGAATGTATTAAAAGTTAATTTTTACACTAGTTTGGTGTGCATATAAGTGAATTCTTTTAGGGTGCACATTCATTTTTGTGTTTCCCTTCCCCCTTTTCTGATTCACTTTTCAGTTCACAGTTTGCACCCATCTTTTTGATTACCTCACCTATATATTTGATTACATTATTCAATTGGTATGGTCCTGTGATCACTCCCTATCCCTCTGTTGTTTCTATTCATGAAAGATTCATCCAAGATTAACAAGATTCATGCAAGGACCTTCTAAGATTTCATAAGGGTTAAAGATTCCAAGTGCCATTACAGCGGAGGCAGAACGAAAGAAGCAGCTCCGTCGGAGTACACAGCAGTTGCAGGTAGCACTGCTGACCGAGGACCATTTCAAGCCATTTTGCATGCAACTCCCGCTCCTGGGAAATTGCTCCTAGAGACTTTGTTTTCAAGATTTCGTTTTGGGAACAATTTATTTCGTTTGGCCCCATCCCAGTAAATGTATTTTGATTGTAATTGTGTAACATTGTGGGCCTCATTCAGAGAGGGTTGATAAAAATTATCGCATGGGCATTTAAAATGCCGTTTTTTGGGTGTTGCTATCACGGTATTCAGAAAGGCTCGATTACCTGTGATAGCAAAATTCCCAAAACGGGCGAGTTGCTGCCAGCGAGACCATTGAGCCTCTGAAAAGGCCTAACCAGCGATTCATTTCTACTCAGAGAGAGCCGCCTCTCCCAGCTGAAATGTCGCCCGAAAATTATTTATTTAAATATTTGTTTCTTTCATAGTGTAGATGTGCAGGGGGTCTCCGGAGCTGAACCGCATTGGTTTCAGGTCCAGGGACCCCCTGTTTCCTGAGATACAGGCACCTTTATGTGGTGCCGGTATCTCCTATGCAAGGAAATGTCCCGGTCACGTGATCGGGACATTTCAATGCAGAGGGATACCGGCACCCCATAAAGGTGCCTGTATCTCATGAAGCAGGGTGTCCCGGACATAAAACCAACGTGGTTCAGCTCCGGAGACCCCCTGCACATCTACACTATGAAAGAAATGTATATTAATAAATATTGTAATAAACATCAATACACGCCCTCCCCTCCGCCCAAACCCATACAGTACAGTAATGGGCAAAATAACTATTATCCAGATATGGATAATAGATTATTTGCCCATTATTAAACACTGCATTAGCATACAAAAATAAAGTAAATAAATACAGTTATACTTACCACAACAGTAGGTCCCTCTCTCCTCTGTAGCAAGAAAGCATATATACATAATAAAGACATTCTAATGGCCCCTAACCCCTTAATTACCTTAGCGGTTACTAACCACTATAGTCATTAAGGGGTTAACCCACCCTGACCCGATACAAACCCAGGAGGCCTAAGCACCCCCCCTGACTGACTAAATCCACACTGTACCCATTGAGTAGTATAGTGGTACATCATACACATATAATCATAATATGGGCATGATAAGCCTCTATAGCACTCAATTGGCAGCCTAACTACAATACATTAATACACAAGACACACAATAATAAAACCTAACTAAACTCCAAAAAAACACACCACTAAATAAAAACAGTAGCCAGCTAATCCAATCAATACAAGCAATAACAACTTCAACAATGAATTAATTAAACCATTAACCAATCAAACCAATTAATTCCTAAACCAACTCAAAATGAATAGTAACACTAACCAATCCAAACAATGAATTACTACAACATTAATTAATTTAAACAGTAAAATACAAAGAAAGAACTTCTAACAATATTTGAACTAACCATAAAACGCATTAGCTAACATAATACAACATTAACTACAAGCGAACACCAATCGCAAACCTTTTATTAGCATTAAGCATGAAAAAACAAACAATCACATCCACATAATAAACTGAAATGAAAAAAAGCAACAGCAATACAAAGTCAGAAATGCCCCCCAAATATTGTCATAATAATGTATTAATCTGTACCCTAAAGTGGTACAGATTAATATATTATCAGTCAATGTGCCTTCCCCAAAAAATAAAAAAACACATCCAATGAATAAACCTGTAAAAAGAGACATTTACAAACATTCAATATATTACTTACCATTAGAAGCGGTGGCCCTCCGACTCCCGGGGTAACAGGAAGCACACGTACCTTGAAGGCCTCCAACAGCATCCGATGCCATCCGCCATGAAGATCCGAATCAGGTACCCAAATCTTCTTTTTTCTTTCTTTAATCACCTTCTTCTATCTTCATCTGTAACCATTTCTTGATCTTCATTATCTTCTATCTTATTGTTGTAATCCAAAAAGCCCCATGATAGATCCCAACCGAAGTTGTCTTCTTGGGCTCAAATGAGGCGTCACGGCCTTAAATAGGGCTTGTGACGTCACATTTAGCCTCAAAATGGTTAACAGCCACCTGATTGGCTGTTAAAAACATGTTCCGACTTTAATTTTTTTTTTTGACATGACGTCACTTAAAGGGAATGATGCCAGCCAATCAGAATGGGCTGTGCTTCATTTGCCTTTAAGATGATGTCACGAAGCTGGAGTCACATGGTATTTCAGCCAATCAGATCGTGGGAACCCATTCCACACTCTGATTGGTTGAAATACCTTGTGACACAGAGGCCATCTTGGATTTAGTGACGTCATCTTAAAGGGAATTAGGCCAGCCAATCAGAATGGCTGTGCTTAATTTGCCTTTAAGATGACCTTACTAAATCCAAGATGGCCACTGTGTCAGAAGTATGACTAAACAAGCAGGTCCCTAGCTATGCACCTGGGTAGCTATCCTACTTCCAGGTTAAACAACAATAACTACAGTTACATACAGAAAATAGTTCTTATCTTTGAAGGGCTGGGGAATCCCTCCCAGGGCTCCAGGTAATTCCCTCTGTCAGACTAAATAAAGATATATGCTGAACACTCACAAAGTATTAGATGCAAGTAGGCATGTTGGAGACACTTCTCTCTCCAACTGGAGTAATGTAAGGCGGAGTATGTAATCAATTAAGTTTTCTTTCTTCAGTCAATGTATTTTGTGATGTCATCCACTTAGTTTCGCATGTACATTGAAAGAATAATACAACATAGTATTGTAACGTCTGTTCTCTGAAGAAAATGTAAGGTATGTTTCACAATTTTACACTCACATTTAGGAGGAAATAGCAGGGCAGTATAGAGATACTTCTCTCTCTATTAGGAGCTGGACTGCTTCAGAATATGTAATAACACTCCCACTGTGACCAGCTCAATCAGGGATGTGTGCCCCGCCGAGATGAAAATAAAAAAGCTCACAATGGTATAGTATATCAAGGATATCTATTACTAATATCAGCAAAACAAATGAATGTGCACTCACATTTTAAACAACAGTACCGGACATGGTATGAAATGATGCAGAGTAAAATCCCCAGCGTTTGGATGACCGGCGCGGATCGACTGTCCCGAACTCCTACGTCACTACCGGTGATGACTCGTCTGTGGGTGTAGCCGAGCGGAGACACACTATTGCCGTGACGCTGGTGTTACTGCTACAACCGGGAACCGGGTCAGATTTTACGCGTTTCGCAAAGGATGCTTCTTCAGGAATCTGTTTCCGACAGGGGTATTGTGAGTATATATAGGCAATATCCTCTTCAATTATCTAAATTGGCTCTAGCACATTAAAGGTGATATTCACACATAATATCACCTCCAAAAAGCTTGATGCAATTGCTTGCCTAGCAACAGATAAATACATGATGACCTAATACAAATATATTTTAATAGAAAATATTAACATAAATAAAAACTAAAAAATATGCGAAATAAATATAAAATATAAAACAAGTTATAAAAACTAAAATGATTAATTATAAAACGCAAATGGATGCTGCAAGAGAGGAGAAGGAATAAATGAAAAAACATATCATTAGGACATGAATTAGGAAATATATACAGAGGTAGAGAGGGTATAATTAAATTAAATGGGGATATTCATGCAATAAATGCCCCTACATCTATATCCTTATTTAGGCCTTTGGGCACTAAGGTGTGCATTTTGCGTATTCCGCCTGTCACCGCCCCTCCAATGTGTGGGAATATATTCAATACCCTTATAAATACAAAACAAAAAATATTGCCGCTCTCCGGATATGTAGAACATATATAGGTCAGGGGTGCATACGGGAATTATATACATATAATAAAGGGGAAAGGGTTAAAGAGTAACCCAAAAGAAATCCTATTTGCACTCCCTAACACTAATGAATGGCTAGGAAGAATTCAATCCTTGGGAGAATCCCATTCACCATTTAGTAAATATGTATAAAAACCATTTTATTCAACAAATATGCAAAGACCAAAATTTCAAATTATTAAAAGAAACGGGGTAGGTGCAGGAAGGTGAGTGAACAATTAATGGTTGTCACTCTCTAATGAGATATGAAACAACATGTGTGTATATGTTATACTAATACACCAATGGTCCCATAAACATGTACCTCAGAAGCCGCTATGTATCTTGGACTAGATAAGGTGTACATATGTCTAAGCCGCTTGTTGGGCTCAGTTAACGCACAGTCTATGCTCGCAGAATTAGTGTTTTGTAACACTCCCCATAGAGGGTATACCGAGCCTTATAAACTCATATGAGTTCATGTGCCACAGCCTGTTAGTCAAACCGGCACAGTGTGCGCAAAAAATATATATGGCAGTGTCATACTACTCTAACCACGGTTAGATGCTGCGGCCCTGCTAAAGAAGTATACGACCTGGCATCTTAGACGTGCGCAATACAGCTCCCACTCGCCGTTCCGTCCCTGCGCTCCCTGATGACGTCACACGAGAGACGTCATAAAATCACCGACGATCGTTTCGCGCCCCCTGGCGCTTTCTCAAGGTAATAGGAATACGACGAACAGATCACATCCCTGGTGTTTTATACAGAATGGCCATAGGTATGTCTTGCGAACGGGCCAATCAACACCGGTAGGGGTGGATGAGGTAGATATAGTATGGCTACGGTGTGTGCCGTATTAACACTTTGTGTGCCAGCTATATTCTGCATGTAATATGTAATGTATCAAGGGTCCCTACTGCTGTTGCAATCTAATGGACTCTGATGAGTGTCCTTATAACCTCATATAGTAATGGAAATAGTATGCCATAGAATCTGATAGAGGCATAGCAAGGTGTATACATAGAAAAAAAAACCTCGATCAGAATAAGGGGAAAAGCACTGTGAATCACCTCTCAGGTAAGTGACATATCCTCTCACCATCTCCATAATAGCTGAGAGATAGACATATGGGGGTAGACAGAGGCAGATGTATAACCATGTAGAAGTGTGTGAACCTTACATGGCCACCTCTAGGAGTCAAAACGGCCATATGGAGTTTAGAACCCCAACTGTATACCCGGATCCCCAAAAGGCTCTTATGGTGGACAATGAAACCTAAATCGTTTAGTATAATAATCTGTCTGAATGAACCCTGGGGGATAGTGGAGGAAGCAGTATCAAGAGTGTTATATGGATGCCTCATCACAGTGACACAAATGGTAATCAGATGGGGGTACCAATCATAAAAACGCGGAATATATATATCCCTCGTTGAGTCCCTTGGGTTGAAGCGTCTGGAGCGTGAAGATCCATTTGCATTCATGCTGCATCAGACGCTTATCCCAGTCCCCTTTGCGTGGACCCCATGGTAAGTGCTCTATCCCACAAAAAGTTAGATATTGTGGATCACCATTGTGTTGATCATGGATGTGGCGTGCTACTGGAGTATCTAGGTTGTTCCTTATGGATCCTAAATATTCAAGGACACTCACCTTATATGCTCTATGTGTTTAACCCACATATCGCATGCCGCATCTGCAGGTGATAAGGTAGACCACCCCCACTGTAAGACAATTAATGAAACTCTTAATGACATGATATTTAGTGTCTAGTTGATCTGGAATATTCTTAGTGACCTTCATGAATGGAGACGCTCGACAACGGCCGCATGGATATGACCCAATTGGTCTCCTGTCTCCCAACCATGTTCTAGGTGTTTGTATTGTGAAATGGCTATGTACTAACCTGTCTTTCAAGTTTTCCGCCCTTCTACAGATCATGGTTGGTCTTTCCTTTAACACCTGCCTCAGATCGGGGTCATTCCTCAGAATATGCCAATGTTTGTTAAAGACATCACGTAATTCGTTCCACTGGTTGCTGAAATTCCCAATAAATATTATGATTTTGTTTTCTTGTGAATTCAATTGTTGTCTATCTCCCAAGAGCTGTGTACGTGATGTGTCTCTTGCCCATGTGTAGGCTTTATGTATAGAATTCTTGGAATAACCACGCTCGGTGAATCTTAAATTCATATCCACCGCCTGTTGCTTAAACTCCTGTATCGTTGAGCAGTTCCTGCGCAACCTCAGGAATTGGCCGGTTGGAAATCAGTGTCCAAAGAGAAAACTGAAGTGGCTTCATTCTGCCATTCATCAAAATAAGGTGTGGTAGACAGAAAGCCTGCCATATAAATATGATCAGAAGATCTATCATCAGATCCAGGGCACCGCTATGGGGACCACCTGTGCTCCCACCTATGCCAACTTATTTCTGGGCTGGTGGGAGGAGACGGTAGTATTCGGTGATGCCCTGGATGATTATACAAGGTATGTTGAATGGTGGGGCCGCTACATCGATGACATTATCATGTTATGGAGCGGCCCAATAAAACTTTTAAACCAATTTGTCAACATACTGAATACTAATGACCATAATCTGAAACTTACAATGGAAGTGAATGAGACGACCTTGAATTTCTTGGATTTGACTGTCTCTAAACAAACAGACGGGAAACTGACAACAACAATATATAGAAAGACTACAGCAACAAATAGTCTCTTACGTGCAGATAGCCATCATCCCCAGCATATAATTAGAAACATACCAACCGGCCAATTCCTGAGGTTGCGCAGGAACTGCTCAACCATACAGGAGTTTAAGCAACAGGCAGTGGATATGAATTTAAGATTCACTGAGCGTGGTTATTCCAAGAATTCTATACATAAGGCCTACACAAGGGCAAGAGACACATCACTTACACAGCTCTTGGGAGATAGACAACAATTGAATTCACAAGAAAACAAAACCATAAGATTTATTGGGAATTTCAGCAACCAGTGGAACGAATTACGTGATTTCTTTAACAAACATTGGCATATTCTGAGGAATGACCCCGATCTGAGGCAGGTGTTAAAGGAAAGACCAACCATGATCTGTAGAAGGGCAAAAAACTTGAAAGACAGGTTAGTACATAGCCATTTCACAATACAAACACCTAGAACATGGTTAGGAGACAGGAGACCATTTGGGTTATATCCATGCGGCCGTTGTCGAGCGTGTCCATTCATGAAGGTCACTAAGAATATTCCAGATCAACTAGACACTAAATATCATGTCATTAAGAGTTTCATTAATTGTCTTACAGTGGGGGTGGTCTACCTTATCACCTGCAGATGCGGCATGCGATATGTGGGTAAAACACATAGAGCATTTAAGGTGAGGGTCCTTGAACATTTAGGATCCATAAGGAGCAACCTAGATACTCCAGTCGCACGCCACATCCATGATCAACACAATGGTGATCCACAATATCTAACTTTTTGTGGGATAGAGCACTTACCATGGGGTCCACGCAAAGGAGACTGGGATAAGCGTCTGATGCAGCGTGAATGCAAATGGATCTTCACGCTTAAGACGCTATAACCCAAGGGACTCAACGAGGGATATATTTATTCCGCGTTTTTACACACACTTTCACACACTTCTACATGGTTATACATCTGCCTCTGTCTACCCCCATATGTCTATCTCTCAGCTATTATGGAGATGGTGAGAGGATATGTCACTTACCTGAGAGGTGATTCACAGTGCTTTTCCCCTTATTCTGATCAAGGGGGGGGTTTCTATGTATACACCTTGCTATGCCTCTATCAGATTCTATGGCATACTATTTCCGTTACTATATGAGGTTATAAGGACACTCATCAGAGTCCATTAGATTGCAACAGCAGTAGGGACCCTTGATACATTACATATTACATGCAGAATATAGCTGGCACACAAAGTGTTAATACGGCACACACCGTAGCCATACTATATCTACGTCATCCACCCCTACCGGTGTTGATTGGCCCGTTCGCAAGATATACCTATGGCCATTCTGTATAAAACACCAGGGATGTGATCTGTTCGTCGTATTCCTATTACCTTGAGAAAGTGCCAGGGAGCGCGAAACGATCGTCGGTGATTTTATGACGTCTCTCGTGTGACGTCATCAGGGAGCGCAGGAATGGAACGGCGAGTGGGAGCTGTATTGCGCACGTCTAAGATGCTAGGTCGTATACTGCTTTAGCAGGGCCGCAGAATCTAACCGTGGTTAGAGGAGTATGACACTGCCATATATATATATATTTTGCTGACACTGTGCCGGTTTGACTAACAGGCTGTGGCACATGAACTCATATGAGTTTATAAGGCTCGGTATACCCTCTAGGGGGAGTGTTACGAAACACTAGTTCTGCGAGCATAGACTGTGCGTTAACTGAGCCCAACAAGTGGCTTAGACATATGTACACCTTATCTAGTCCACGATACATAGCAGCTTCTGAGGTACATGTATATGGGACCATTGGTGTATTACTATAACATATACACACATGTTGTTTCATATCTCATTAGAGAGTGACAACCATTAATTGTTCACTCACCTTCCTGCACCTACCCCCTGTTTCTTTTAATAATTTGAAATTTTGGTCTTGGCATATTTGTTGAATAAAATGGTTTTTATACATATTTACTAAAAGGTGAATGGGATTCTCCCAAGGATTGAATTCTTCCTAGCCATTCATTAGTGTTATCGAGTGCAAATAGGATTTCTTTTGGGTTACTCTTTAACCCTTTCCCCTTTATTATACCCTTATAAGTATGATATTTGGGATCTGATTGATGTTTTAGTTTAAAATGTAATGAAACTAATGGGTAAGTAAACCTTTTTTAATATTTCCCAGATGTTCTAACACTCTTACTCTAAGTGGACGTGAAGTTCTACCTATGTATTGAAGTCCACGGGAACATTCAAGTAGATAAATAACATAGACTGACTTACAATTGATATAATGTCCGATGTTAAAGATTTCACCAGTATAGTTAGATTTAAATGTCAGCTTCTCAGCATGTTTATGCATACAGTCTTTGCATATACAGTTAGGTCCGGAAATAATTGGACACTAATACAAGTTTTGTTATTTCGGCTGTGTTCCAAAATAAATTAAAGTTACAGTTAAATAATGAATACGGGCTTAAAGTGCAGTCTATCAGCTTTAATTTGAGGGTATTCACATCCAAATTGGAGGAAGGGTTTAGGAATTACATCTCTTTAATATGTAGCCCCCTCTTTTTCAAGGGACCAAAAGTAATTGGACAATTGACTCAAAAGCTGTTTCATGGACAGGTGTGGGCTATTCCTTCATTATTTCATCATCAATTAAGCAGGTAAAAGGTCTGGAGTTGATTCCAGTTGTGGCCTTCGCATTTGGAAGCTGTTTCTGTGAACCCACACCATGCGGTCAAAGGAGCTCTCAATGCAAGTAAAACAGGGCATCCTTATGCTGCAAAAAAAAGGAAAATCCATCGGAGACATAGCAGGAACATTAGGAGTGGCCAAATCAACAGTTTGGTACATTCTGAGAAAAAAATAACTCCCTGGTGAGCTCTGCAACACAAACAGGCCAGGACGTCCACGGAATACAACAGTGGTGGATGATCGTAGGATCCTTTCCATGGTAAAGAAAAACCCCTACACAACATCCAGCCAAGTGAAGAACACTCTCCAGGAGGTAGGCATATCATTATCCAAGTCTACCATAAAGAGAAGACTTCACGAGAGCAAATACAGAGGGTTCACCACAAGGTGCAAACCATTCATAAGCCTCAAGAATAGAAAGGCCAGGTTAGACTTTGCCAAACAATATCTAAAAAAGCCAGCCCAGTTCTGGAACAGCATTCTTTCAACCTGTACCAGAATGATGGGAAGAAAAAAGTATGGAGAAGGCTTGGAACGGCTCATGATCCAAAGCATACCACATCATGTGTAAAACACGGTTAGGCAGTGTGATGGCATGGGCATGCATGGCTTACAATGGCACTGGGTCACTAGTGTTTATTGATCATGTGACAGAAGACAGAAGCAGCCGGATGAATTCTGAAGTGTATAGGGATATATTATCTGCTCAGATTCAGCCAAATTCAGCGAAGTTGATTGGACGGCGCTTCACTTTACAGATGAACAATGACCCAAAACATGCTGCAAAAGCAACCCAGGAGTTTTTTAAGGCAAAGAAGGGGAATATTCTGCAATGGCCGAGTCAATCACCTGATCTCTGTGAGGACTCTGGGATCGCGGCACCCGCGCCCTGGTTCCTCCTCACCTTCATTAACCCTCGCTGCCGTGGCGCACGCTCCTCGCTGGCGTCACTTACCTCCGGCGGCTCTGGGGGTTCCCCGCCGTCCTCTGCATTCTCGTGCTCCTGCGGGATCTTCCCTCTCTCATGCGGCTGCTACTGTTTACGAGCGCGCGCCCGTCTCTGTTACAGAGCACGCGCAGGACTCTCTTAATTTATTCACTGCTCCTGCAGTGAGGCTCCGCCCCCAACACACACACAAGGATCAATCAGGCATAAAGACTGCTCACCGGTATCCTCCTTTGGACAGCCTATCCAGGACAGCTCCATGCACTCCTCCAGGCCTGCCTCCTCTTCCTATTGGTCAGCCACGCTTTATATTGCCTGTCCTGCCATTCAGTCATTGCTCGACATAGTTTCCACTTGGATTACTACTCTGGCATTCTCTCTCTCATTTACTCAGGTTACGACTTGGCTTGGTGGACGTCCTTCTCTGGCTCTCGACCCCTGCTTGGACAACGACCTTCCGGAATTCTCCAATCCCTGACCTTGGCTAAAACGGCAATGATGACGGCACTTCTACACCGGTACCGGCAAGTATTGCTAGCTAAACGTCACCTGGCCTGCCAACGCCAAAATCACCACACTCCGGACACGCTCCTTTTGCTGCGGGTGCGTGCCCATATACGTTCCTCACCTCAGTAGAAGGGACGGGTCTGGTCTGCGGGCAGTACCGGCGTAACAACCTCAACCCGATCGAGCATGTATTTCACTTGCTGAAGATAAAACATAAGGCAGAAAGACCCACGAACAAACAACAACTAAAGATAGCTGCAGTAAAGCCCTGGCAAAGCATCACAAAGGAGGAAACCCAGCGTTTGGTGATGTCCATGCATTCTAGACTTCAAGCAGTCATTGCCTGCAAACGATTCTCAACAAAGTATTAAAAATGAACATTTTATTTATGATTGTGTTAATTTGTCCAATTACATTTGAGCCCCTGAAATAAGGGGACTGTGTATGAAAATGGTTGCAATTCCTAAACGTTTCATACGATATTTTTGTTCAACCCCTTGAATTAAAGCTGAAAGTCTGCACTTCTTGGTTTTGGTTGTTTCATTTCAAATCCATTGTGGTGGCGTACAGAGCCAAAATTATGAAAATTGTGACAGTGTCCAATTATTTCCGGACCTAACAGCCATGAAATCCCTTGGGTTTCGCTAAGGATGTATTACCCTCAGGTGCCTCTTTTCTTTTTAGTGTAGTATGTGCAAGTTTTCCCTTTAAATTTGGTGCTCTGCTAAAAATTACTTTTGGTTTCTCAGGTATGTTGTTTTTCAGTATTGGATCATTCAGAAGAAAATGTCAATTTCTCTGAATAATTTTCTTAATGTTATTGGCTTATCTGTTGTATTCTGTAATAAAAGAAATACCATAATTCTGATCTCTTGTGGGTATCTTTTTTGTTGAATTTATCAACTCCCTACGACTTACTTTATCTACTTTTTCTTTTGCTATAGTGATGGTGCTCTGTTTATATTTTCTATCCCTAAATGTATTTACCAAAATCTCTGATTGTTCTTCATATATGTTGTTATCTGTACAGTTACGCTTGGTTCTCCTTAGCTGGCCATATGGGATATTTTTGATCCAGTTCATCCTTCAATTCACCAACCTCTGAGTTTAGAGAGTGGACCTCATGGCTTGAGAGTTCCAGATCTGTGATGAGGGTGTGCACCTATTTCTGGGAGACTTCGAGCTCTGAGCTGAGACTATGGGCCTTCTTCTCCATGGCGACAATAGCATCGCCTGCCCTTTCAAGATCCGTCATGGCGTTGTCAAACTCACTGTGCAAGCAACGCTGTCTCATCTCCCAAGTTGCACTCTCAAGGTTGGCTGTGAACAGAGACCACTTTAATTCGACCTGACCTTCTTGCTCTTTATTCAATTGTTCATGGAGGAGATCCCATTAATGTCTTGTAGGCTGCAGAGCATTTTCAGCAGTGCTCTCTTCTGATTTCACAGGGGCATCTTTAACATTTTCTATAGTTTTTTGTGTAAGCAAACGGCCAACCTTCTTTTTCTTCTTCTTTACTTTGGTAGATTCTGATACATCAGAAGGACTGGACACACATTCTTTCTCTTTATCATCAGTGGTACTGAATGTGCACTCTAAAAAAAACTTCTGCATTTCCCTTGTGACCACAGGGCGTTGCTTGCTGCTGCGGTTTCTTGGCTCGCTGAAATAAATATTCCTCTAGCTGCTGAGGTTTTCCTTTTCGTGGGGCCCCATAGGAATCCAACTCATCATCAGAATAAGGCCTCAAGAGACAGTGTTTATTGTGGCCGGGCTCGTGACACCATAAAAACATTGCATCCTCCATTTTCACTTTCAGGTGTGTTCTTCACCTTGACCTCTGGAGGCGCTATTTCCTCCATTCTTCACACATTTTCCGGTGTATCCTGTAAGCACAAATGGTCATACACGTGAGACAGACTTCACTCGTAGAATCTGTTTTTCCCTTCGGCTGGGCGGCCATTTTAAATCCCTTCATTTCTGCTCAAATCCACAGTTTCCACTGCTCAGTGCCTTTTGGATGGCCTGCATTGAACTCCACCAATTGTGATGCCTCCATCACATTGCAGGGTCTTGTGTCCCATATTAAGGCAGGAAACGTTGGGTTTTGTTGAACAGGGTTATTTTATTACTCTACAATAATAACTATATCCTAGGCACACCGTCCCTTTAAGGCAAAACAAATCATAAAATAAACGCCTACTCCTATTTAGAAGTATGACTAAACAAGCAGGTCCCTAGCTATCCACCTGGGGAGCTATCCTACTTCCAGGTTAAACAACAATAACTACAGTCACATACAGAAAATAGTTCTTATCTTTGAAGGGCTGGGGAATCCCTCCCAGGGCTCCAGGTAATTCCCTCTGGACCCTGTAACAGCTTCACTCCTTCTGCAGGGTTGGAACGCCGGTTCCTTGTGACAAACTGTGTCCCGCATCTTCGTGGCCCTCGTGGCCAACCTATGTCTGGGTGTGAGACCCAGCTGGTCCCAGCAGACCGCTCTCCCTGATGGTCTGGGGAACCAGATCAAAACTCTCCCCTCCTGGCTGGGGAAAATCACATCTCTTCTGTGTGCAGGCCACTTCCTGATTTTTAAACTCCTATTTCTTCAAGAGTGGTGGCTTAATTGGCTCCAATTGCAGCCAGCTCCTACAGAGGAGTTTAACCTCCTGCACGCTGGAATCTATGACTCCCAGCTCTCTAGTATCCAGAGACAGTGACTCCATCACAGTATACAGTCAGGGCCGGATTAAGACCTTTAGAGGCACAAAGCACTGAAAAGATTATGATGCCCCATTTTTTATTTTAAATTAGATAAAGCACGAAATGTGGGGCTAACGCAAAGCCATGCCTTGGCCGCATAGTAAGGATGCAGCAACGAGCCATAGAGGACTAACATATCAAATGGTGTCGGTCCTGACATCAAACTGTGAAAATTAGAATAATATTAGAAACGGCAGATGTTGCAACTATTATGACCTACAAATCAACACGTACATATAAATTTGTCAAATTTCGCACTTAATATTCGATTAAAAAATGCACAACTTTTTTGCACGGTGGGCTAAAGTTTTCTACAAAGGACTACTGTTACAACAGTTTTCGGTATATATAATATATACTGTCGGGGAAAAAAACAAATCACGTATATATAATCCTGAAAAATATATCAATAATTAAACATACATTTATTGCAACACATGACAGGATCTGATTTCCTCGCATTATTTCAATCTTCGTTAGTAGTACACCCCCTGGTTTAGGTGAGGGTAAGTTATAAAAGAGAACAGGAAATTTGGGAAAGAGTTTAAACAGTAGTGGAGTGTAAGCAAATCCAACAAAGTTTAGATTTTTCCCATGGTGACTACTTCGATGCTTTTTTTTAAATATAAAAAATTCTTTAAAAAAAAATTCTCATTTTTTTGTGGTGCCCCTGCTTTGCTGGTGCCCTAAGCATGTGCTTAGTCTGCCTATTGGGTAATCCGGGCCTGTATACAGTATCTTCCACTCACTCCAATGGTGCTTCCATGGGGCCAGCTATGCTATCCATAACCTTCCCCCTAAGCGTTTGCACAGCATTTTTTTGACCCCCCCATTTCCTCCTAAACTAGCTCACACCTTGCACCTGTAATTATTACTGCCCTTATATTTGCATAAAAATCGGTATTATGAGCAGTCTACTTTACATGCATGATTACAGCCCAAAGTAAGTCAGATGCCCTAATAAAAACCAACACGCTTCAGTATAATCCATTTCATCGGACCACTACTGCGTGTACTACTTACCTCAATATCTGTTGGGAGACCTGGGTCCTTATTTCTTCACAGCAATGAAAAACAAAAGAACAGATCCTGCATTCCTACCAATTTCGGCAAAAATATACTAGTGACCTGTTTACATTTAGAGCCTAAGGGGTAATGCAGTAAACGGCGAAAAATTATTTTCGCCAGGGGTTTGAAGTCGCCATGTTTTGTGCATGTTGCCCTCGCAGTATGCAGGAAGGGCTGAATCCCTGGCGAATTCCTGCGAGAGCAACATTTCAAAACATGGCTATTTGCCGGTGGCGAAAGTCAGCCTGCCGATAACATGCCGATAAGCCCTCCCCTGCCGAGATGAGCCTGCAGCAGGGAGAGATCCGCCACTCTCTCAGCGCAAACCTCGGCCCAAATAAAAATATTTTTAATAAAATTTTATTTATAGTGTACATGTGCAGGGGGTCTCTGGAGCTTATCCGCATTGGTTTCAGGTCTGAGGACCCCCTGTTTCACGAGATACAGGCCCCGTTATGAGTTGCCGGTATCCCTCTGCATTTAAATGTCCCGATCACGTGACCAAGGGATGTAAACAAAGCAGAGGGACACCGGCACCCATAAAGTGGTCTGTATCTCGGGAAGCAGGGGGTCCCCGAACCTAAAACCAAAGCAGTTCAGTTCCGGAGACCCTCTACACATCTACACTATGAGTAAAACACCCATATCAATAAACAATCATTCATTACCATAGCAGCTATCTGCTATGGTAATTAAGCAGCATTAATGTATTTTTTATAATAGTGTACGGAAGCAAGGGGTCTACTGAGCTGAATCGCATTGATTTCAGCCTCAGGGACCCCCTGCTTCCCGAGATACAGTGAAGGAGAGTTGGTTCAGGCGGTTCACAGCTTGCCGTAGGGGTACAATCAAAGGTATCCAAACGCAATCAGAAAAAAGGTTGTTTATTCAGTGCATATGAAAAACAATCTGCCACAGAGTAACTCTGACACGTTTCGTCCACCAATACCGAGGGCCACCGCCGGCCTATAGTATCATTGCTGTGCATATATGTACTATATGTTAGTACATGGGTTGTTGGTATAATATATATATATATATATATATATATATATATATATATATATATATTTATTTATTTATTTATTGTGGGGCTGTAGTGTGTATTGTTTTTATTATGGCTAGCGGGGGTGGGGGAAGTGGGTATTAGCCACAACGGTGGGTGTTTAGGCCTTACAGGTGGGTAGTGGCAGGGCTTAACCCCTTCATGACCGTAGCGGTATTAACCACTAAGGTAATATAGGGGTTAAGTCCACCCGCAACCCCTCCGCAAGCCATAAATACCCACCAAGGGCCAAATACCCCATTCACCCACCCCCACTACCCACAATAAACCTGGCAAGGGTGGTTAACCCCTTCATTGTCTTAGCGGTTAGCCGCTAAGGTAATGAAGTGGGCTGTAAATGCATTTTTCCTGCCTCGGATGCATGCCAGGGGGCTCCGGTGCAGGTATTAATGGGTATCAACTCCGGAGACCCCCGCCATCAATCCCAGGCAGGAAAAAGGCCTATTTTTTTCTAAGTGTCGCCCTTGCTGATGCTTCTCCCCCACCAACTTACCAACTTGGGTTGCTGTGACGGATTTGCATGAAAATCTCCATTCTAGAGCGGCGAGTAGTGGCGAAACGCTGCTCGAGGCTACTAGAATTGAGCAGGTTTGAAAACATTGCTAATAGCGGCAAAAAGTACATTTTAGCCACGCCTCTGACGGAAAAAACATGGCGCTTTTTCGCTTTTCGACAACTTCTCGGAGCTTACTGAATCGTAGTAGGCATTTTTAGCGCTAAACGGTCGAAAAGTGACTTTTCGCCGCTTAGTGCATGACCCCCTAAGTCTGTGTAACATTGCGTCATAGGGGTAGATTATTGGCTCGCCTGGTTTCCACTTTACAGAGAAGTTTCTTGGAGGTGTATGCTCCTCCATTCAGAACAGAGCCCCTACCAATTCTGCAATTAGCATAAAGGTATAATACACCTCATTATCAGTCTATATATCACAGAAAAAAGAGAATGGTGCTGAAAAAGCGCTTATGTGTGATAAACACAAAAACAGTGTGTGCTTGATATAATATTAAAAGAAGACCACAAAGAAACTCATAACTATGAGATAGGCAGCCTGGTAATACTGACAGAACAAAGTCAGAAAACAGATACAGACCGGCGCCATGAAAGATAAAGTCCAATGAATGTTCAGATGTACTTGTAGGGTGTTAAGCTCCTTGTAAGGTAATCAAATCCTGTACACCTAGATCGACTTTGTGGCTCCGTGGATAACGTCCCTTGATATGTGGAGTTAAACACAAAGAAAAATCATAGTGTACACTGCTGGTTATAAAACATATAACTTGAACAACAAACATAAAACTCAAACATACAACACTAACTGACACACATAAAACTTATACAACACTCAACATATAAACATAAACAAATAAGGCTGTATAAACAGTTATACTAATTTATTAAAATATAGTGTAGCCCTGATAGGTTTTGGAATATTATTCTGTCCTCCTCCTGGCTGTAAAGCCTAGTAAGGGTAGGTTGCCAGGAGTAATCATGGGTTTTCCCCACTCATTGCAGTGCAGTTAGTCAGAGAAGGTAGTGACATCAGGCCTTGTGTCCAATCAGAGGCACAGGGGTGGTGCCTACTGGATCTGTACTTTATACATTGTACTTCCTGATTTAGCCAGTCTGCCTCTTCCGTGAGAGAGGCAAGGTTTACTCAACTAAGCTGTTAGGGCTCTGGCAGTTTTGTGCCCTCCCTTAGGGGAGCGGTGGGAAGTAAATACCTCTTATCCCACAAGGGGATAAGGGAAGAGCAAGGACCACTCTCAGTGCCCTTTGGCTGGGAGTGGATCCAGGGATATCCTGAGGGTGGATACCCTAACAACTGCAATCAATCTGTGGCTGCTGAATACAGAAAGACCAAATAAAGAATCCTGTGTTTTTATATACAGTACCTCCTGCCTAAGAGTGAAGTCTATTAGGAGGAGGGGGGAAGAGATTCTTCTGCAGGGACTTCACCCCATACACCTGGGGGCTGCACGAGATGGAGGTGCTGCACCTGTGAGCACTATTTGGGCAAAACCCCAGAAGCCTGTCCTGTTCTTCCCCTATAACATCATGTGGGAGACCCAGGGCCCCCTGTTACCAGCAGATATGCACCACAATAAGCCATGTAACCAGAGTGAGTTTCCCACAGAAAGGCCCTATGTGAGTTTGGGTGGGGGAAACAGGGTTACAATAAAATGGACACTAAAGTTCCATACAATGGAGAAGATAGCCTGTTGAGGATGATCCGGTGGTTAAAACCAGAATCCTACTTACAACAAAGCAGATCAAAACAAGCATGTTTGTCCAACTTTAGCAAGGCAGCTCCCGTTTTTCCTCTGTAGCCGGTAGACGTCTGCAGATCTGCTCTCACACCATGGAAGAACACACTGGGGGAAGGAGCCACTCCTGGATGCTGGTATATTACAAACTTGGTAGAAAACGGAGCACAGCAGCAAAAAGTTGAAGGGGCTACAATTAAAGACTAAAAAAATGTTTAATGAAAAGGTAACAACATGGCACAAACAACATACTCTAACGCATTTCACGTGGTAGCACTTCGTCAGAGAGTAAGTCATTCTATTGCACGTATCCATCTTTGTAGTCTTTTCCCCGAAACCGGAAGTGACGTGACGGCAAATGCCGTGTATGGATTGGCTAAGCAAGCTGTCAATAATAGCCCATCCATTCACTCTGATGACAATCTACAGGTAGGGAGAATGGACATACCAAAATGTATACAAAAAAACAGAGAACACCATATTAAAGGTGTACACGAATATAACAAAAAGAATATAACATATTCAATCTGTATAATAAATCTTATTAAAAACAACATGACAAACAATAGAACAGAATTATGGAGCCATTTCTACTATCTGAATGCAAACTAGTCTATATATATGGTTAATGAAAATACCTATAACTATTGTGATTCCATATTAAAAACGAAATATATATTCACCAGATGTATATTATAATGCAAAAAACGTACAGTAGAGATAGAAGTCTCACGCCTGGAGACTGAGAGTCTCAAATAAGAAGTGCGTAAATGGAAGGAGGACTACAAGGAGGCCCTGAATATTACAGATACTTTTAAAAGAGAAAATACAAGGCTGAAAGAAGAAAATACTGATTTGACAGACCACGTCAATGAAAAGAAGGAAAAGCTGCACGAGCTACAAAAAATAAAGAATCTATTGGAAGATTAAAAGTTTGAAGTATTCGAGAAACACACACAAACTGAGCAGCTATTGCAGAACCAACTGCAAGTTCTGCGTATGCAGCTACAGATTGCCAAAGAGAAGCAACAATCTCTGCAAAAAGAAAATCTGCAGGCTTAGAGGCCAGATGACTCGGTACAAAAGGGAGCACAAGAAGGTCCAGAAACTGAGGCAAGCAGCTGCTGACCTAGCGAAGAAATCCACACAGCTCCAAAATTTTATGAAGAATGCGTTGATGCACACTCAGAGCAAACTCCAGAAACAGGATTCTCTCACTAATGAGCTAAACTTGTTAAAAAGGGAGAAAAGCAGCAGAGTAATTCAAAAGTACTACAAAGCTCTTTTCCAAGCAAGGTTGGAGAGAGAAATGTATCTGTGGAAACGCTCTGCAGCACTCACCATACAGACTGCCTACAGAGAAATGGAAATTCGGTGGCTAAATAGCCAGAATAAAGCAGCCTGCCTTCTCCAATCCGTATGGAGAATGCAACGTCAATCAAAGAATTATGAACATTTGAAGCAGTGTGTAATCTTACTCAGTCAAATGTTAGGAAGTGTCTACAGCAAAGATACTACAAAAAATCGAAGGAAGCTGCTGGTGTGATTCAATCCAGATATAGGTTCTACATCACAACCAAGCAAGCTGTGTGTTGCTATAAGCGCACCCACAATGCCATCTCAGTACTACGATTGGCTTTCCACATGAATTATGACTGAGAAGTGCAATACCAATACAGTCATGCTACTGTGGACCCATAGCCCAAGCCATATTCCTCACAATGAAAAGATCCACTATAAAGATAAAGTCTTTGGCTAGATTGAGGCAGAACTGGTTCAGTGTTCACACCTCTACAGGTACAACTCTAGGTAACTACCAAACTGAGATGTTACGGGAGTCAATTGGTATGGATAAAAACTCCACCCAGCTTGAACCACCCGTGAATATGGTTACAGAACCCGATGCCGGTGGTCACCCTAAACTCAGGGGAGAAAGCCTGACACTGCACTATGAGGCCCAGATGGCCGATGCCCACAAATTGCTGGACCATATGGCCAATGAGAGGGCCCGGCTGCAGCTGGAGCTGGAGCTGGACAACATGCGGGAGGAGCACCAGCAGCTGCAGATCAGAAATAGAGAAAAGGAAACAGATTTAAGCCTTGCTCTGAGTCAACTTCGAGATATGGAATCGCAACTCAATTCCAAAAAAGCTGAACTGGCAACTGCATAGAGTGGAAAAAGAAGTGCAGAAGGACAACTTCAAGAGTTGAAAACTCAAATAGCTATTCTTGAATTATCTTTAAGTGATACCATGAAATGGCAAGAGTCTAGGATAGTAGAAATAGATTCCGGACATCAGACAGAATTCAAAAGTAAGCTGACAGAGACTTTGCAAGATCTGAGCATGGGTAACAAGGAATGGACATTTAGTGCTAAAATGGAGTCCAAGGAAAAGATGGCGAGAGAAAGCTATTTGCGTAAATGCTCTGATCTCAAGCAACCTTCTGGGGGAGACACTAATAACCTGGCAAAGGGCTCCAATGCCAGCAGGACTGAGGGTTCTCGTACTCCATCCACTCTCATTCGAGTCGCAGAGATGTCTCGAGGGAGAGTGGAAGGATGGGCTTTGGTTGTGGTAAGCCCGAGCTTCCCACAAACAGGGGAGGTATGTAACAGGGATTTATCACTGTTGAGAGAAACTGCCTCTAAATCCAGCAATGTGCTGGTTAATTGCAAAGGCAATCAACCAGACTCCACCTGGCTGATTAGGACTGTTAGAAAAAGCCTGGTCTGAGTAACAGGAAAGAGGTTCCTTAGCTCAAAAGGAAGCTTACAGAAGGAAAGGAGGATTGAAGCAGACACCTACTCGGATACCACTGACCTGAAGGGCCACCTGTGTTAAGGTACCGTTGAGACTTTGGGGTGATACGTGGGTAAGGGGCTTTCCCCTGCCCCCTCTCCCAGCCTTGCAGAGATGGATTGGGGAAGTAAGTTAGCCCTTACACAGGGATTGGCATTTATTGTTTTGTGTATATTTTTGTTGCTGTATGGTTTAAAGAAACAGGCAATAAAGCCTTATTTTAATTTCACCTTAAAAACGGTCTCCATTGCATACCTCTGCACACATCTTTTACAGTCGACTTTATTTTAATTCAGTCCATATGACCCAATTAAAGCTTGACCTTTCATTTAACATACATGCATCTCTGGCATAACATTACAATTGTGTCTGGGGCTTTATATTGAGGTTGCAACATTTTACGTTGCACCGTTCACCAGCTTTCAGTTTTCTATTAGTTTATTAATCCTTCACTTCCCACACTGGCAGCATACATTGCAGACTCGTGAGTGCACACAATTGGGGATTTTTTCTCTGTCTACTCTCCTTCTATGGAGAGGCCCTTTGGCTCAGAATTCTCTTCTCTTTTGACAAATAATGCTTCCCTTAGTGCACTTATATGTCTTTTTTTTTTAGGCTGAATGGGTGTCAACTTTTCTCCCAGTATTTCTTTGGCGCTGTGACGGAGTGGCCTGTAAGCGAGGTCAGACAAGAGTCCACACAAGCGTTTCTGGGTAAACCATAACATTTGAGTTGTTTTATTCTCTACAAAACAACTAAAACATTGGAGCTACTGCCCCTATAAGGCAAAACACAAAATTATAAAACAAACACCTACTCCACGATAGGAGACTAAATAAACATTACTCCGGCCCTTTCTTACTGGGCCACCAGCTAAGCTGGTTACCAACCCCAAAAGATATGAAACAATATTAGGGAACAATGTATAATGTCTTATTGTGTGTTCTGGTTCGGCATCTCCGATTTCTCCAGGAACTTAAGATGCAGGCGGTGAAGTCCTGCTTCTCCCAGTAAGTCTTATGCCCTATCTGTGCAGGCTTCTCTGCTATGTGGGGCTTTTGGTTCCCCACTGTTGCCAGGCAAAACCATCTGGTCAACAAGCCTAGATCCCTGCGGGCGGGAGCTCTGTTGTCTGTGTTCCTCTAATAGAGTCTCTTTGATAAAGCGCCAGCACGGCGGGAAACGTGTCAGAGTGTGTTTTTTAGCTCTCTCATGGGCATGATTTATTGAATAAACCTTTTTTATTTTTCAAACCTTTACCTGTCTCCAGTTCTCTTTGCTGCAGTGCTCCTTGTTTTTCTCTACATCTATCTTGGACTTCTACGACGGGATGCACGCCAAGATGAATACATTAACAGCTGCCCGTGAGTACTAATGAATCTTTCCTGCTGTTGGTTTAAATGCCTATGGAAGATCACGGAACTGACCTAGAGTAGCTGGTTGTTTATTTGACTCCATGAGTTTCCACTTCAAGCGAGACACTTCTTGGCTTCTATTACAGCACTTCAATTATTTGGTCATCTATACAGCCTATGTTTATATTACATCCTATGAACTATTATTACAAAAGGATTTAGAAGATGTTCATTTGTTATTTTGGATTTTGATCAGTTCCTGTTGCACCACAAGGGGATTTATTTCTCCATTATATATCCTGCCTTTTATCCCCTGTTCAATCAGGAGTTTCCATATCACCTGCAGGAAAACCGACACCTAGTTGAGTCTCCTGCCCTGTAAAGGGAGTTTAATGCCTTGATTCTCTTACAGGCACATTAAATGCTTTGGGGATAACTAATTAAACTGCAATTGTGCCAATTGGGCACCATCACATTTAATGACTAAGCTCCATTGTTTCCTTGTGTAGGCAAGGTTCAACCACTATAAATGTTTATTTAACTCTAAGGATCTCAGTACGGTTTATGCTAAGAAAATATATATTTGGATTGAAGATACAAAATCAGAAATGACTAAATAAGTCCTTGATAATCTCCCATCATCACTATAATTGAATATTATACAATGTCAGTCTCCCTTATGAGTGGTTTGACTCTTAACAGTCCTTGGGGATTCTGGGATTTATTCCCTAAAGTACAATATCGATTGTAGATTGTTTACAGACATCCAAGATATATCAAGCTGACGATGTTTGTACTTTGATGTACTGTAACAATGTTCTCGAGCTTCAAACTGTATAAGCACTGAATATAAGAAAGTTTTTGTAGTAACATTTAATTGTTAGAAATTGGAAGACTCCTTTCTCCCAATCTTTATTCTGACGTTATTGTCTGATGCACTTGTTCCAAATTTGTATTGCTTTTCATGTATTCTAGGGGTGTACCGAGTACCCGGAATTACCCGGCGTTAACCGGCACATTTCCAGCTACCTGGACATTACCAGGACACGGCAACAGAGAAGTGGGCCCGGCGCCGGGCAATTTCAGAGTAGCTGAAAATCGAATTACTTACCTTTCAGCCGGCGTGGGACAGCAGGGTTCTATAGTGGAGAAGGAGCGGAGGTGCGGCGGGCGGGAGCAGAGGTGGAGCTGGCGGGAGCGGAGGTGTAGAGGTGGTGCGGATGTGCGGCAGAGGTGGAGCGGAAGATGAGCAGAGGTTGGGCAGGCGGGAGCGGAGGTGGAGCGGGCGGGAGCAGAGGTGGAGTGGAGGAGGAGCGGGCGGAAGAGGAGTGGAGGTGGGGCGGGCAGAAGAGGAGCAGAGGTGGGGCAGGCGGAAGAGGAGCGGGGGTGGAACGGAAGAGGAGCACAGGTGGAGCGGAAGAAGAGCAGAGGAGGAGCGGGTGGGAGCGAAGGTGCGGAGGTGGGACAGGAGCGGAGGTGCGGAGGTGGAGCGGCAGTGGCGTGGGCGGGCAGGTGTGGGGGTGATGCGGGCGGGCAGGAGCGGAGGTGCAGAGATGCAGCGGAGGTTGAGCGCTTCTGCTGGCAGGCAGGAGCAGATGTGACGAAGTGGGGCGGGCGGGCAGGAGCCCGCGGTGCGGAGGTGGAGCGGAGGTGGAGCAGTGGTGCGGGCGGGCAGGAGCGGAGGTGCAGAGGTGGGGTGGGCGGGCAGGAGCGGTAGAGCAGAGGTGGAGCAGTGAGGCGGGCGGGCAGCAGAGGAGGTGTGGAGGTTTTGGCAGGAGCGGAGGTGCGGAGGTGGAGTGGTGGGGTGGACGGGCAGGAGCAAAGGTGGAGCGGTGGTGCGGGTGGGCAGGAGCGGTGGAGCGGAGGTGGGGCAGGCAGGCTGGAGCGGAGGTGGAGCGGAGGTGGAGCAGTGGTGCAGGCAGGCAGAAGCAGAGGTGTGGAGGTGGGGCGGGTGGGCAGGAGCAGAGGTGAGGTGGAGCGGTGGGGCGGGCGGGCAGGAGCAGAGGTGCGGAGGTGGGGTGGGCGGGCAGGAGCGGAGGTGGGGCGGGCAGGAGCAGAGGAGGAGCGGAGGCTAACTGTTGGGGCGGATGTCCAATAGGAACGCTCCATCTACTGCTCCGGTCACGTGGTTCCCCGGCGGCTCACACACACACACTGCTTACCTGCTGCGGTGCTGTGCAAGGGATTCCTGCTGTCCCCTGCCGGCTGAAGACACCTCAGATACTGCCACCACCACAGGACCTCTGCTGCTTGTTCTAGATGTCGCCAGGTAAGTGTCAAACCAGGTAGCCGGGTACACGGCTGGGTAGAACCATTGATTTTGGCCGGGTACCTGTTACCCATTTTTTTTTTTTTTAAATCGCTACCCCGTACAACACTAATATATTCTCTAAAGCACTACATACATGGCTGTCATTTTATAAATTAATAAAATATAAATATTACTTACATTCCTTGCACTTAACTTTGGTCTTTCAAATTTTCCAAATTCAAAGGCATGAGAGGTGTGTCATATTAAACTGACATGAAAAAAGAAAAACATAGTATCAATTATAGGTGGACTCTGATATGTCCCTCTAAATGTCACATTACATGGCAAGTAACTGTGGCAGTGAAGGGGTTAAAGATTGTTGTGCTCACACTGATGACTTCATCAAGGCATCTGTTGATAGTCATAAGGAAATGTTAGATTTCATTGGCATTGTGCATTGAATTGAAGCTAATATGATTATAACTGATCTTGAACAGCTCAAAGCAGCATATACATAGCAATGAGATGAGCAAGTATCTTATAACCACAAAGTGACTTTAGCTGTTTAGAACATGGAGATGAGATCCGATAATTACATTTTTGCTCAGACCAGAGTTATCCATTTAAATATATTATTCATGTTATACTTCCATGCCAGGAACAGGAAGGCTGACTCTAGGATTGCATGCTAGCAATGACAAGAGCATATGTCTGACTCTGTTTTGCAGCTTAGGATAAGGCCCCGCTCCACACTTCCCTTTGAAAAAGTTACCCGTGAGTGACGAAACGCGTCAGGGAGCGTCATCACGTCGGACGCATTGACACTGACGTCATCACCGAGCGCTGGAGCAGATTGATCCATGCGCGAGTGCTGCAGAGGCTTGAATCATACGGAGCCACTTTCCAGGACTCTAACACAGCATTTGTACAGCAGCACCTGCCCTGGATACCTGCTGGGACGTCGATCCTTTATACTGCAAGACTGGGATTGCCCCAAGATGTTGCAATACTAACCGGATGGTGGTGATTATATCACGCAATGCTTGATTTTATTGTACTTTTGTAAGTGCATTTTTTACCCCCTCCTCCCCTTCCCCTCATTAAATTTACAATTTTACGCTATGGGCGTGCACTCTCTCCTCCTTTTTTCCTTTTAGATTCCCTGTGGACGTGGTTTGTCCATATTGAGAGCAGCCGGAGACCCTCTACACCAGAACCCACATTATCATTGGACTTATCTTTGAGGACTGGTTATCACACTTTTTTGCTTTTCTTTATATATGTTCTCATTTATTTAATGCATTATACCTTTATGGTTTACAGATTTAAAATACAAATATACTGTTTAAAGCGCTAAACCTAATGCTAATACTACAGTGCTGTGCACTAACTAAACTAAGCAGCCTGGTAATCTATTGAGACATCTCTATTATCTCTGACTAATTAAATAAACACAAAAATAGATGACATAACCCGGCGCTAATATATGTGAAAAAACAATAAAAAATGAAAAAATAATGTATATATAGTTCCAAATGGTGCCAAGTGATGAAATGATAGTTCAATGGTTACAACCTTAAAAGTCCGGTTGGACACAGACTCAGTTCACAGTTCATCAAAACAGATGGTTCTTCTCATATGTTGTACTTGATCCTGCATATTAAAGATATCAAGCAGAGAACAAACATTGCGCAGTATTTTGGGACAAACAATAATATTTCCAAATGATGATGTGTATCTGAATTGCCTACTTACTAGAAGTGGCTAGATCACGTGCAGGGGAGAGAATCTGTTCTTTAAACCTTCTTTCCCTGGAAGCCTCTTGATGTCGCACGAACCCCTCGTGGTGTTCCTGGCCTCCGTGGGTATAGAAGGGATCTTTCTGCAGCCCCTGTCTTCAGGAATCCTGTACCTCTTACTCCGTTTAGGGAACAAAAAGAAGAAGGACAGAGGATTGCGCAGCACAATAAATCTTTAATGGCACTTGCCCAAAACCACGATAAAATACTCACAAAAGGAGGTGAGTTAAAATACAATAAAAAGGTGCTCGGCCCAGCACACACACACAGCCGCCTGAGTCACTGGTAGTCCGCTCCGGTACCGCGTGTACCTCGCGTGTATCCGGCGCTCTAGTGTGACGTCACTATCTTCCGTAAGACTCGCGGCTGGGATGACTGGGACACTGCTCCTTAGGCTCCTCCCTACGCGTTTCGTGACGGGGAACGTCACTTCGTCAGGGGATTGTGGAGCCTCATCAATCCCTTGTCACTTTTATAGCCGTCAGATTAACCCCTTACATGAAAAGGGATCTCATATGACTGATGGATGGCAATTAACATTCCTATTAACTGGTAAATGGTACCAGCGGGGTTTAAGGAAGCATGTGAATAAAGCACTATACATATATTAAAATAAGTAATGTAAAAGAGCAATGATGATGGACTAAAAACATGAAAAAAACTTTAAAATAAACTGGATGGGAGCAAAAAATGTTTTTAAGTCAAAAGTTCATAAAAAGGAAGCTAAATCAAAATCAATATTTAACCCTTTGGGTTGGAGCGTACGCAGAGTGTAGATCCAGAAGGATTCCTGTTGGGATACCCTCTGCAATCTATCACCCCCTCTGACCCCTACCTTTGGGCAGTCTATGCCGATACATGTTAACCCCTCAGGGGACATGTTATGGTGTGTTCTGAAATGGTTGGACACACTGTGTGTCTCCAGCCCTTTCTTAATGTTATAAACATGTTCGGCAAATCTTCGTTTTAACGGTCTCCCTGTACGTCCCACATACTGTAATTTACAGGGGCATTCTAGGAGGTAAACACAATAGTTGGTATTACAGTTAATGAATGTGCGGATTTCAAAAAAATTTCCGGTAACATTTGATCTGAATTCCTTACATTTTATACCATAACTGCACCCAATGCATTTTTTACAGGGAAAATATCCTTTTAGCTCTTTAAGCCACATAGTGTCTCCTGGTCCTTGTTTTTTCTTAGGGCAACTGGGGGCCAGTACTGATTTTAAATTTTGGGCTTTTTTATATACCACTTGCGGTTTATCAGGCAGTACAGTTTGTAGAATCGGATCTCTTTGCAAGATGCCCCAATGTTTTGTTAACACCTTGACAATGTCTTTAGACATACCGTTGTACTGCGTGATAAAAGGCAAAAATATCTTGTTAGTACCAGCATCTTTTTTCTTAACAGGGTGAACAAGAGACTGTCTATCTGTGTTATTAGCTTGTTCAATAGCATTATTGACAAGTCTCTCCTTGTACTTCCTGTCCTTAAATTTATAGCCCAATTCTTTGATCTGTTGGTTGTACACTTCTATTTGTGAACAATTTCGTCTAACTCTTAACGCCTGTCCCTTGGGGATGTTTTTTATCCATTGAGGATGATGGTGACTAGACGCCAGGACGTAGGAATTGGCGCTTACCTCCTTATAGTATGTTTTTGTCTGTATTTCATTGTCTACTATATATAGAGTCAGGTCTAGGAAGTTAATAGATTGTGAACTGGTATTGAAAGTAAATTTAATGTTGTAATCATTTGTATTCAGATGGGTCTGAAAGGCCTCCAGTTCTTCAGGAGTCCCTCTCCAGACGCACAGCACATCATCGATGTAGCGTTTCCATAGCACCAGGTTTGCCCCATATGGGTTGTGGTTCAGGATAAAATTTTCCTCCCACAAACCCATAAATATGTTTGCATAACTTGGAGCAAACCTGGTACCCATCGCAGTGCCGCACGTCTGGAGATAGTATTGACCTTCATGTGAGAAGTAGTTGTGGGTCAGTATATGTTTGATGGATTCCAAAATGAAACCCTTTACCAAAGGTTCCATGTTGACATCTCTACATAGGACGCTTTCTACAGCCTTGAGACCCATCTGATGGTCTATAATGGTATAGAGAGATACCACGTCACATGTTATCCACATCAGATCTTTATCCCACTTAAGGTTTTCAACTGTCTGTAGGACATGTGACGTGTCTTTGAGATGAGATGGTATTTCAACAACATATTTCTGTAACAGAAAATCCACAAACTGGGAAAGGTTGGATGTGAGGGATCCGACCCCCTAAATTATAGGTCTACCTGGGGGTCTTAGGGGATTCTTATGAATTTTAGGGATGAAGTAAAAGAGAGGAATCTGTGGTTTTTCAATCACCAAAAAGTCAAACTCCCCTTTACTAATAATCCCTGTTTCATGCCCTTTTTGCAACATATCAGTTAACTCAATGCTGTACTCATTGGTTGGGTTACTTGTTAGTGTCTTATATGTACCCTTGTCACTTAATATTCGTTGGGCTTCCGCCTGATAGTAGTCCCTGTTCATGACTACTATCCCTCCCCCTTTATCAGCAGGTTTTATCACTATTTGGTTGTTTTTTGACAGTGATTCAACTGCTTTTTTCTCAGCTGTGGACATGTTTTGTTTTTTGCACTTGAAATCCTGACTCAGATTTTCTAAATCTCCTATAACCATATCTGCAAATGTATCAATAAATTTCCCTTTGCACATTTTGGGATAAAAGGAGGATCTTTTTCTGAATGTTGTTAGTGGAGGTTTGACTGGAATCTTATTTTGTGTATCCATATTTACAGACCTTGTTACAGCGTCCTTAATAAAATATTTCTTAAGTGTGAGTTTTCTAACAAACTTATGCACATCTATAAATGTGTTAAACATGTTAGGGCCCTGTACTTGCGCAAAGCTAAGACCCTTTTCCAACACTTTTGTTTCGACATCTGTAAGTGAGTAATCACTAATATTGAAAATGGTCTGTTTTTTTACCAGTCTCTGCCTGCATTTGATTTTTTTCTTTTTTCCTGTTCCTCCTCTCTTTCCTCGGAAACGTCTGCCCGTGATCTTTTTCTTTCTATCTCCCTGGGTTCTTGCCACTCTCTCCTGCTCTCTCTTTTGGCTTCGTGAAAGGGCTTGTGACCTCTGCGTTGCTCTAAAAAAGGAGGGGTAAATCTTTTGTTATATTCTCCCTCTCTTTCTTCTCTTTCATTGGGCCTCCATATTGGTGACCTTTCTCTATAATTTCTAGATGCTTGATCACCTTCTGGTATATAAGACCTAAACGTTTCATGGCGTGTGTTGCTACTCCCATGGTAAAGGGTTTCATTTTGGAATCCATCAAACATATACTGACCCACAACTACTTCTCACATGAAGGTCAATACTATCTCCAGACGTGCGGCACTGCGATGGGTACCAGGTTTGCTCCAAGTTATGCAAACATATTTATGGGTTTGTGGGAGGAAAATTTTATCCTGAACCACAACCCATATGGGGCAAACCTGGTGCTATGGAAACGCTACATCGATGATGTGCTGTGCGTCTGGAGAGGGACTCCTGAAGAACTGGAGGCCTTTCAGACCCATCTGAATACAAATGATTACAACATTAAATTTACTTTCAATACCAGTTCACAATCTATTAACTTCCTAGACCTGACTCTATATATAGTAGACAATGAAATACAGACAAAAACATACTATAAGGAGGTAAGCGCCAATTCCTACGTCCTGGCGTCTAGTCACCATCATCCTCAATGGATAAAAAACATCCCCAAGGGACAGGCGTTAAGAGTTAGACGAAATTGTTCACAAATAGAAGTGTACAACCAACAGATCAAAGAATTGGGCTATAAATTTAAGGACAGGAAGTACAAGGAGAGACTTGTCAATAATGCTATTGAACAAGCTAATAACACAGATAGACAGTCTCTTGTTCACCCTGTTAAGAAAAAAGATGCTGGTACTAACAAGATATTTTTGCCTTTTATCACGCAGTACAACGGTATGTCTAAAGACATTGTCAAGGTGTTAACAAAACATTGGGGCATCTTGCAAAGAGATCCGATTCTACAAACTGTACTGCCTGATAAACCGCAAGTGGTATATAAAAAAGCCCAAAATTTAAAATCAGTACTGGCCCCCAGTTGCCCTAAGAAAAAACAAGGACCAGGAGACACTATGTGGCTTAAAGAGCTAAAAGGATATTTTCCCTGTAAAAAATGCATTGGGTGCAGTTATGGTATAAAATGTAAGGAATTCAGATCAAATGTTACCGGAAATTTTTTTGAAATCCGCACATTCATTAACTGTAATACCAACTATTGTGTTTACCTCCTAGAATGCCCCTGTAAATTACAGTACGTGGGACGTACAGGGAGACCGTTAAAACGAAGATTTGCCGAACATGTTTATAACATTAAGAAAGGGCTGGAGACACACAGTGTGTCCAACCATTTCAGAACACACCATAACATGTCCCCTGAGGGGTTAACATGTATCGGCATAGACTGCCCAAAGGTAGGGGTCAGAGGGGGTGATAGATTGCAGAGGGTATCCCAACAGGAATCCTTCTAGATCTACACTCTGCGTACGCTCCAACCCAAAGGGTTAAATATTGATTTTGATTTAGCTTCCTTTTTATGAACTTTTGACTTAAAAACATTTTTTGCTCCCATCCAGTTTATTTTAAAGTTTTTTTCATGTTTTTAGTCCATCATCATTGCTCTTTTACATTACTTATTTTAATATATGTATAGTGCTTTATTCACATGCTTCCTTAAACCCCGCTGGTACCATTTACCAGTTAATAGGAATGTTAATTGCCATCCATCAGTCATATGAGATCCCTTTTCATGTAAGGGGTTAATCTGACGGCTATAAAAGTGACAAGGGATTGATGAGGCTCCACAATCCCCTGACGAAGTGACGTTCCCCGTCACGAAACGCGTAGGGAGGAGCCTAAGGAGCAGTGTCCCAGTCATCCCAGCCGCGAGTCTTACGGAAGATAGTGACGTCACACTAGAGCGCCGGATACACGCGAGGTACACGCGGTACCGGAGCGGACTACCAGTGACTCAGGCGGCTGTGTGTGTGTGCTGGGCCGAGCACCTTTTTATTGTATTTTAACTCACCTCCTTTTGTGAGTATTTTATCGTGGTTTTGGGCAAGTGCCATTAAAGATTTATTGTGCTGCGCAATCCTCTGTCCTTCTTCTTTTTGTTCCCTAAACGGAGTAAGAGGTACAGGATTCCTGAAGACAGGGGCTGCAGAAAGATCCCTTCTATACCCACGGAGGCCAGGAACACCACGAGGGGTTCGTGCGACATCAAGAGGCTTCCAGGGAAAGAAGGTTTAAAGAACAGATTCTCTCCCCTGCACGTGATCTAGCCACTTCTAGTAAGTAGGCAATTCAGATACACATCATCATTTGGAAATATTATTGTTTGTCTCAATATACTGCGCAATGTTTGTTCTCTGCTTGATATCTTTAATATGCAGGATCAAGTACAACATATGAGAAGAACCATCTGTTTTGATGAACTGTGAACTGAGTCTGTGTCCAACCGGACTTTTAAGGTTGTAACCATTGAACTATCATTTCATCACTTGGCACCATTTGGAACTATATATACATTATTTTTTCATTTTTTATTGTTTTTTCACATATATTAGCGCCGGGTTATGTCATCTATTTTTGTGTTTATTTATGGTTTACAGGTTTTATATAGATTTGTGCTAGATTTGATTATTTCAGTTATTCACTATTATTAGTTTTTATTGTGTAGATTAATACGATTTTCAGTCAGTTCATACATACACACTGTAATTACCATAAGCAGAGGCGCTGCTTTCTTTTTCTGTTTGTCATATATATATATATATATATATATATATATATATATATATATATATATATATATATACATGTAGAGGTATCAGTACCGTGTTAGCCGAGCTTCAATAATCAAAAAATAAATAGATGATACCGTTTTGTGGCTAACGAAATGCTTTTATTTGTGCGAGCTTTCGAGATACACTGATCTCTTCTTCCGGCGATGTTACAATGAATGAAGCAAAAGGTTACTTAAAAAACAGTTGTCTCTTGGAATGTTATCTGTGCTGTTCCTTCCCCCGGTGTGGATGAGATTTATGGCTAGAGGTGTCAAAAGGTAATGAAAGCAAGTGAGGAAAGAGTGTGTATGTGTATCAGTGTGAATAAAAATGAATGGGGAGCCCACAGTATATACAGTGCTTTACACAAGGTGTGTGTGGAGTGGGAGTGGATATATATACTGAGTTAAGTTATGGTGAGCATACAGTTATATTTGCATATATATATACATATATATATACATATATACAGTGTTCGACAAACCTATACATTTGCTCGCCCTGGGCGAGTGGATTTAACCCCCGGGCGAGTAAATATTGGCCCAAGCAGCACACGTTTGGTACTAGGTGGCGAGTAGATTTTTTTGTGTGGCGAGTAGATTTTTTGGTGATTTGTCAACCACTGCATATATATATATACATATATATATATATATATATATATATATATATATATATATATATATACATACATACATATATATATATATATATATATATATATATATATATATATATATATATATATATACATATATATATATATATATATATATATATATATATATATATATATATGCAAATGTAAATACAACTATATGCTCATCTGCATGTCTTAGGCAGGTCTGCAACCCCGCCTTTCCCCATTATCACCCAGCACACAGCACTTCCACTGCAGCAAGGGATTCTGGGAAATGACATGCAAATGAGCACACATACATACAGTTGTATATATACATATATATATATATATATATATATACAGTTGTGTATATACATATATATATATGTAGCTTTGGATGTCTTTGTTTATTTGTTGTATACATTTAGCCACGCCCAATATTTGTTGTATACATTTAGCCACGCCCAATAGAACTCCAATTGACACACACACACATATTTGTGTGTGTGTGTGTGTGTGTGCGTGCGTGCGTGCGTGCGTGTGTGTGTGTGTGTGTGTGTGTGTGTGTGTGTGTGTGTGTGTGTGTGTGTGTGTGTGTGAATTGGAGTGCTACTGGGCGTGGCGTATACAACAAATAAACAAAGACGAACAAAGCTGCATCCAATATGCCGAAAAAACACAGTGAAATACCTATATATCTCTTGAAAAAGGGTAATTTAGTTAAATCCTTTGACCAAAGCATTTTAAGCCTGCAAGCCACATCAAGGCATTTAGTTGTATCTAGGTAAAACCATATTTCAATTGTCTGTCTGTCTCCAAATCATTCCCTGCTGTGTCTATTTTAGTTAAAAGTGTTCTCAAAATGAAACCCTTTCCATGTCTGCACTTCATCTTATCTCACCTAAACTAAGATCCCCCTCATCCCATCACTCTCAGCTACACTGCTCCCATCACTCTAACATCCCCCTCATCCCAGCACTCCCACCCTGAGATAGTCCCTCCATTTAAAAACACATTTATAAAATGTAAAAAAAAAATATTAAATAGATTTTTAACAGTTAAAAATTGTCGAAAAATCTGTTTTCATACATTTGATACATTTTCGTAAAGGGTTAGAGTGATGGCATGAGGGGGATGTTAGGGGGATGGAAGCAGTGTAGGTGAGAAATGGTGAAGTGCATGCATGGAAGGGAGAGTTAAGCGTCTCAGGGTGGACAGGAAGGGGTTACGTGCCCCAGGGGGAGAGAGATAGTAGCTAAGGATCCCAGGGTTAAGAGAGGAAGTGGTTAAGAGTCGCAGTGAGAGGGTGGGAAAGGGGTTAAGTGACCTAAAGGGAGGATGGGGAAGGGGTTAAGTGTCCCAGGGGTAAGAGAGGAAGGGGTTAAGTGCTCGAGGGTGGGGGATGGAGGGCTTAACAAAAGGAAAGTGAGGAGAGAAGTTCCACCCTTTCCCTGCTGCAGCCTGCTGCTGTCACATGCTCTCTCTCCCCACCCTCCCTCTGAGTCAGCATTCAGAAGCAGGAAGGGAGGGGTACTTGGGAGAGAGAAGCAGCGACATAGCACAGCGGCAGTTTCAAAGCTGAATCTCTGAGCACTGGCATCTCGTAGTATTGCGATAAGAGGCGTCCTGCCATATCGGCCCTCCGGGAGATTATGTTATCGCGATATTACTAGATATCGGTATATCGCCCAAACCTAGTCACTTGTAATCCTAAAGGTGAATTTCAATGTTGCTCTATGTTATGGGAGAGGGGGTTTGGCCCGGTATTAAAGTGGTTACACCCCATTTAGCCACCCCCTGCTCTCACGTGGGAAGCAAGGGTTTAGCTGGACTGCGGTCCAGTAAGTTGTTTTTACCCTGCTTCAGCAACCAAATGTATATTTCCCTGTAAATGTGTATTGTTCCCATTCCAGTGTTTGCACCAACACATACACTGGGATTGATGCGGGAGGGTACTGGGGGATTGCCTTGTCCCAGGAGGCACAGGAGAGGGTAGTAGTCAGCATCCCAGGTGGTTTCTGGAATCCAGAAGTGATGCCACTTGGGGTGGGGACTGCCCTAGAGCCAGGGAGGTATAGCGGAGCAGCTACAAATGGGCACAGGGCCAGGGTCCTACAGGGTAGGGTCCCTACAGGATAGTGACATAGCTCTTTCCCAGACTGGGTTGACGGAGAAGCGACGGTCTGTGCTTGGTAGCTGGTCTCTCGCTGGCACAGAGACATGCCAGTCTCTGGGCAACATGCAGCCTGGTCTGCAGAGGTGCTCCTTCACGATGGGCTTGGTTCACCAGGCACTGGGTGGGGGGCAGAGGGTGGCAAAGGAGAATGCCCGGCGGCCACATTCGAGTCCTGCTCAGCAGGGTCTGGACTTCACAATCCAATGTTGCCAGGACAATGTACTGGACAATGCCGGAGGACAATTTTTCCAGGCCAACCCCTCAGGACTTATCAAGTTCATGAAGGATGCCAGTAGTGTCCCAGTGCCAGGGTGGGCAGCTGAGTCACAAGGCACCCATTGAGCAGAGGAGGTGTCATGGGAGAGGGGGTATGGCCCGGTATTAAAGGGGTTACACCCCATTTGGCCACCCCTTGCTCTCACGTGGGAAGCAAGGGGTTAACTGGACTGCGGTCCAGTAAGGTGTTTTTACCCTGCTTCAGCAACCAAATGTATATTTCCCTGTAAATGTGTATTGTTCCCATTCCAGTGTTTGCACCAACACATACACTGGGATTGGTGCGGGAGGGAAAGGGTTAATGTTAATTCAGTGTTTATAGCCCTTTGTTCCATTATCCCGCCTTTTCAGGCTACATTTTGCAGCTCTCCATAGGTCGCCATTGCAGCCCAATGCAACCTTATGTAGATTCCGGCGATTTGGGCCCGTTTCGGTAGAAGACCTGCAGGTGGCGCCCGAGAGGAGGAGCGGCGGTTCCCCATTGTAAGTCAATGGAGCCATCCATTTCAATGGGGATTCCTCGACGCCGACCTCCAGGAACGGGTTGGCAGCCATCCAAACCGCAGACCGCAAGAGCGGAAACATTTTCTGAAAAAGAGCTTTGATCACTAACAGGTCATGTTCAATCACAATTGGCGTGGGAACCTTAGGTTCCAGGGCACCCAGGAATAAAATTATTTTTGCCCCTAGATCCTAGGAACCCCCACACTCGACCCCCACCGGGTCCGGGAATGAGGGACCCCCGTAAAGGGTCGCGCTCACCAAGAGGGTCGTCCCATTGAATCCCATGGTGGCGCCGGCCCATGCATTTCCAATGGCGGCGCCGGCCATTGATTCCAATGGGAGAAAGCCACGTGGCGTTAAAACGGCTAAGTCCAAAAAAGGTTAAAAGGTTAAGCCCATATCTCCGGTTCTGTGAGGACCAGAGGGCTAGGATTTGTGTCGCATGTAGTCACTGTTCCGGCATGACTGCATGGCCATTTCCAGCCCTCTCCAAACAACCAGATGGAGTATGGGCAAATGTGTAAATTGTGGTTTTCCTATAGACTTCAATGGCGGAGTTGCTCCATTGAACGACTATAGCGGCGGAGCCCATAGACTTCAATGGCGGAGTTGCTCCATTGAAAGACTATAGCGGCGGAGCCAGTTGATTTCAATGGGAGAGTGAAAAGCAGAGATTTATTTTAGCTATGGCGGAGAATCCTGCATTAAATTTAATAGGGGATTTTTACTGTTTTTTTGTATCTCCGGTTCTGGGGGTTGTGGAAGGCTGAAACTTGGCCACTATTGCAAAGGTCCTCCGGCATGAGGACCTGGCAAATTTCAGCCCGCTCAGACCCACAGAACGGATTATTTTAATATGTGAAGATATTAAAGGATGAATTGTATTTTGGGTCTGCTATAAAAACTCAGAGCCCATATGGTATGGTAATGCTCAGGGAGGGAGACAAATGGTCTACAATAAAACCCCTGATCAAAGACTCCCCCACCCTGCTTGTGTATGCGAGCACAACAGAAAGCAGGACGTGGGTACTTGAGGATAAGTGTTATAAGTCACACCCTAGGACAAAGGGTTTCCTGGCCAAGGTAGACATTCCGGCACCGGGCTTGTGGGCGTGGGGCTAGGGAAATAAGCCCCTGATTAGAATAATACCCACCCAGTGGACAGGTATTACAATGCCCCTAAGGTGAGGTCTGGTCTCTGACTTAGAGGTGTCACTAGCCTGACATCTGCTGTGCATCAGTATGCCAGTATTGTATACATTATGGGCCTCTGGGTCCTGTCATAATTGACACTCTTTTAGACAGGGGGACTCTAAATCTGTGGGAGCCTTTTGAGGCTCCATCATAAAAATAATTACAACCCTTTCAGGCTTGGTCATAAAAATACTGAAGCTCATTCACCCATATCACAGCTGGATGTCCAAGTAATTCCTGCTTAGACTTACAAAAAAATACCTCCTGCCTTACATTTAAGATCTTCTATCGTGTTGGTTAGAGGGTATGGCAAGCAATGCATTTTGTCTTTTACCCTCGCAGACAGGGAATGGCCTGCACATGGGGAATAAAAATGGCGGGGACAGGGCAACAACAGTAATGCATGGCAAATCAGGTATTAACCTTTTCCTCCCTATCACACCTCCCCCACTCAAGACGCAGGGACTGCCCTGACCACCCCGTCCGGTGGCTGGGCTGACCTGCCAGCTCTTGAAGTTAGTAAGTCCTGAGGGCTGTCCTGGCGGGAAAGGCCATCAGCATTACCATGCTCACTTCCCTTCTTGTGCTGGATGGTGAAGTTCCACTCCTGTAAGGCAAGACTCCAGCGCAAAAGTATAGCATTTTCCCCCAACACCCTCTGTAACCAACACAAAGGATTGTGGTCAGTTATTACTGTGAAATGTCTGCCATACAAATAAGGCTGTAACTTCTTTAGAGCCCACACTATGGCCAGACACTCCTTCTCAATTGTGGCATATGCCACCTCTCTGAGCAGCAGTTTGCGGCTTAGATATACTACCGGGTGCTCATCGCCCTCCTCCCCCACTTGGCTGAGTACAGCTCCAATGCCAAAGTCTGAGGCATCAGTCTGCACCAGGAACTTTTTTGCATAGTCTGGAGCAGCAAGTATAGGAGCGCTGGCTAGTGCAGTCTTTAATGCCTGAAACGAGACCTCACAGGTAGGAGACCAGACTACCAGCACAGACTGTCGCTTCTGGGTCAAGTCAGTCAGGGGTTTGGCAATGGCGCTATACTGAGGGACAAACTTTCTGTAGTAGCCTGCGGTGCCTAGGAAAGCCATGACTTGCTTCTTGGTTTTGGGAATGGGCCACTGCACTATAGCTTCCACCTTAGCTGGTTCTGGCTTAAGATGCCCGCCACCCACTCTGTGCCCTACAGTAGCTACAATACCTCTGCCATCCCTACTAAGCACTTGGTGGGTTTCAACGTGAGTCCCACTTCCATAATCCTGGCTAGCACCACAGCTACATGCACTAAGTGTGAGTCCCACGAATTACTAAAGACAGCAATGTCGTCCAGGTATGCCCTTGCAAACCATTGCATACCCTCCAGCAAGCGATTGACCAGGCATTGAAAGGTAGCCGGTGCATTTTTCATCCCGAATGGCATCACTAGAAATTCATAGAGGCCACTTGGGGTAATAAATGCAGACTTCTCTCTAGCCTCCTGGGTCAAAGGGATCTGCCAGTACCCTTTACTGAGATCCATAGTCATCAGATACCTTGCCCCCACGAGTTCATCTAACAACTCATCCATGCGGGGCATGGGGTAGGCATCTGACTCCGTGCCCGCATTGAGCTGCCGGTAGTCCACACAGAACCGGGTGGTTCCGTCCTTCTTAGGCACCAGGACTACCGTTCAAGCCCAAGGGCTCTGGGACGGTACAATTACCCCTAGGGCCAGCATCTCTTCTACCTCCCTCTCTATACTGCCCTTCACCTCTGCTGACACTCTATAAGCATGCTTATGCAGAGGTCTCAGATCCCCTGTCAGCACTGGGTGTTCTGCAATGTGTGTCTTCCCTGGCTTGTCTGAAAACAGAGCCCTATACTTCTCTAGCATAGCCCTGGCATCTGCTCTCTGCCTGACACTCAGCTGAGCCCCTATCTCCACCTGCTCTATGGTACCTCCCTGCCTAGCCTCCCCCAGGAGATCAGGCAGAGCATTGCTCGCCGGATCCCCCATCGGTGGGCTGCAAATGGCCAGCACCGACATCACACTCGGTGCTATGTACTCCTTCAGCATTTTGATGTGATAAGTCTTATTTCTCCCTATCTCAGCATCTACCTGTACAACATAGTTGCACTCGTTCATCTTTCACAGTACCGGATACGGTCCCGACCAGGCAGCCATTAATTTGTTCTCCCGAATGGGCTTGAGAACAAGTACCTGCTGTCCTGGGATGAATTCTCTGCTACGGGCATTCTGATCATACCAAGTCTTCTGCTTGGTCTGAGCAGCCCTAAGGTTGTCCTGTGCCAACCCCATGAGCATCTCTAACCGGTCTCTGAGATCTATCACATACTGAAGCACAGAAGCATCAGTAGTGGTAGTCTCCCCTTCCCATCCCTCACGGAATAGGTCCAGAGGTCCCCGTACCCTGCGACCATATAGCAGCTCAAAGGGAGAGAAGCCTGTGGATTCTTGCGGCACCTCTCGGTACGCAAACAGCAAATGCTGCAGGTGAATCTCCCAGTCTTTTCCCTCTGCCTCTATAAATGTTCGCAGCATCTGCTTCAGGGTACCATTGAACCTCTCATATAGTCCGTTGGTTTGGGGGTGGTAAGGGGTAGTGCGCTGGTGCTTCACCCCGCACGCCTCCCAGAGACACTGGAGCAATTCACTAATGAACTGCGACCCCTGATCAGTTAGGATCTCACTAGGGAAACCTAAAAAATGGCTAACAGAGTTTTAGCTACTGCCCTAGCCTCAATACTGGCAAGCGCTACCGCCTCAGGGTACCGGGTGGCAAAATCCACCACCGTGAGAATGTAGCGCTTTCCTGACCAACTGGGAACCATGAGGGGTCCCACGAGGTCCATATCTACCCGCTGAAAGGGTTCCCCTATTACCGGTAACGGATTCAGGGGTGCCTTCACATGGTCACCCGCCTTACGTACTCGCTGGCAGGCATCACAGGATCAGCAGAACTCTGCCGCCTCACTGGATGCCCCCGGCCATTAGTAACGCTGCAACAGCCGGGCTCGCATCCTAGCGACCCCCTGATGCCTCGCTAGTGGAATGGAGTGGGCTACCCGCAACAACTGATGCCTATATTCCCGGGGTACCACTAGCTGTCTCTTCCCCATCCATACCTCATCTAACCCGGTGGTCCCTTGCTCTCTGTATAGGAGCCCGCGGTGCCACAAGAAGTAATCAGACCCCTTGCTTGGCTTAGACTCAGACGCCCGCAGTCTCATGCCCACCAAGCTGGGATCAGATTGCACCGCATCCCTAAACTGAGCACCTAACTCTGGCCACCCCCCGGTCACATCTGAGTCAGGGGGACAGGGAACAGGTACAGGGAACAGTAAGTCAGTGTCAGAAAGCGACTGAGTCTGGCTTACCTGTCTGGTCTCTGCAGAGACTACTGGAACTGTAGGTCCCAAATGCAGGGGGACAGGGGCTGGTTCTGCTGCGATCCTTGCTGACTGGCTCCTGGTGATCGCTGCAACAGGTGCCAGCTCAGTGGTAAAAACACAGGTAATGTGTCCTAGGTCGTTACCCAGCAAGACCTCAGCATCTAACCCAGGCAAAACCCCCACCTCCCTCATGCCACGTCCGGCACCCCAGTCCAAAAAGACCCGGGCAACCTGGAGTGACCGTGGTCCTCCGTCTGGCATGGTCACTTGCATTCCGGTGCCTGGGAGCAAATCCTCTGGCCGCACCATATCAGGGTGAACCAGAGTCACTTGGCACCGGAGTCTAGCAAGCCGTCCGCCTGCCGGTCACCGATAGTGACCTTCCACAGATGCTTCTGCCGGACATCGTTGGGCTGCATCCAGACTGGAGCAACCTGATGTCCCCCGCTCTCAGCTGCTGGTCCTGAGGTGGCAAGTGCAGTCTCTCCACTGGACATCCCTCTGTGGGCTGGTTCCACGGCTGTACTTGGCTCCTCTGTGTGTGCCCGTCGCACACGGGCGACCGGCCTCGCAGCTGGTGAGCATTGCCCCTGATGGGGTCCCTTGGACCGGTCCCGGTCCGGACAGTCTGGCCTGAGATGCCCGACCTTGTTGCAAGTGTAACACCGCCTCTCATGCTTGATCTCTGCAGCCTTGGGTGTGCTGTTTGCTGCCGCAGGCTGGTGTGTCCATGGAGGGGTAGTCTTAGTGCCCTGGGCCACACGACCTGCTCCTTTGGGTGCAACAGGGTCCTTCATTGCAACTCGGCTGGCCACATACTCATCTGCCATTCTCGCTGCATCCTCATAGGTTTGAGGTTTATGGTCATAGACCCATCCTTTCACATCTGTGGGAAGCTGCTGCAGCAGCTGCTCTTGAAAGCATAAGTCCAGCAGGGTATGGAATGTTGTAACCCCATTCCCCTCCACCCACTGAGTCCCATGCAAAGCCATCCTACTGGCATAGGTGCTGTATGACTCTCCGGGTAGTACTACCCCCGTCCGGAACTTGCCCCTGTAAGATTCTGGAGTCAGGGCATACTGGGTTAACAACAAGAAAGAAAAAAGTGAGAAGCGCAGACAATGGGGGTTGTGATTAAACTAGATACTGGGTTAGCAGCTTGCTTTTCACATGACCGTAGTCATCGGCATCCACGCGTGGAATACCCATCACAGTCCGTTTGGCTTTGCCAGATAACAGTGGTCGCAGTCTGACCACCCAGTCCCTTCTTGGAATTCGGAACCGGGAACACTGCGTCTCGAAGTCATTCAGGAACGCATCGAGGTCATCTGTGCCATCCACGAACTTGCTGAAGCTGTGATGATCCACCCGGGAAAGACCTTGTTCCCCGTTTCCAAGGTAGGAGTTGTGGGTTCTTCCGAGCACTGCTGTCAGGAGCTGTAACCGCTCCGCAGTGCTAACACCCATTCCCCATGTAGCCAGAAGTGCAGTGAGCCCAGGGATGGCACGCTCGGCAGCCGCAGCTTCTACCTCGTCCGCAACCCCTGGCACCAAGCCACCCACGACCGGGGGGTCACTTGACTCTCCTCATGTCCTTGCAGCCCCGGAGTTGGAGGGACCTCCTGCACTCCGGGCTGAATAGCGTCAGCCAACACAGCAGCTACGGGGACTTGCCCCTCTGGTAGGACCCTGCGGTCCTCATGATGCTCCAAATCCTCCTCCAGTTGTGCCTTCGACCGCCCATCTGTCGGTAAGCCATACCTCGCACATCTCTCCACGACTTTCTCTCTGGTCCATGACATGAACCTTCCTGAGCGATCGCTCATGGTGCCTTCAGAGTATGGGTGAAGGGAACAGTGAAGTCTCTCGTGCTCTTTAGAAGTGTGTGTCAGTTGCTACTTGTCTGAGGAGCTCGCAAGCTACAAGGTCCTCACTATATTACAGAGCCAGCAGGAAACTGCAATATAGGTTCAATCAGTATCCCGCCAGCTGCCACCAGTTTTTTAAAAGCTTGTCACGATGACATCAACTTTTATCAACACATTTATATTTCTGGGTACTTGATTGAACAGAACAAGTTGCAAAATAAATTGTGATTTATTTCCTTAATAGACAAACACACGACATCTGCAGAATACACTTAAAACCACACTCACTGGGATCAGGAAACAAAATAAATTGTCCTTGGAAAAAAAGAAATGGTCATTTGCTTGCCAGTGAACGAAGGAGAAAAAGGTGCGCAAATCACATCAGGACATGGAAAAGAAAGTAGAAACACAAAATAGTGCAATATTGTCTACTCCAACAAAATAGCTTCAATGCTGGAAGTTCTATAGAATTTGCACTCACGTGTTTAATGTGAAATGAAAGCGTTGTGGTTGTTCAAAGTTACCAACTTATGTCTCCAGACAGGTACTCCAGATCCACATAGAGGGGGGAAATTCCATATACAAAAAAGGGGAAAGCAAAAGAGTATAGTACTGTTTTTAATGTTAAAAACACAAAGTATTCCACTTACATAAGTGCCTTTGTTTATGAGCATTCAGACCACTCTGGGTCATAGGGTCGGACAAGGTATTCACAGCAACAGCATCTTTGCTTGCCAGTGCAAGAAATGCACCCTTGGTTTTAAAAGTCCTGTGGTTATGTGGTTGTTAACCCCTTCACTCCTGGACTGGTTGCTGCTGTACTGGAACAAAGTCTTGCATCTTTACATCATGGATTAAAATTCAGGAATCACACTGGGAAATACCTGGGAAGCCACAGTTATAGACTGCCAAAGCTATCTTTAACATGTGGATCCAATCCCCTCGTGAGAACAAAAAAAACCACGAATAGCCAGTGACCCACAGTTCATAAGATGGGTCAAAAGGGCTGTCCGGTGGGCAGGGCGCATGGGTCAGGTTGACGCCCATGCCATTTAGCATACCTGGGCTAAACCCATTTCTTGGGGCCACTGGGTCTGGTCTCTGACTTAGAGGTGTCACTAGCCTGACATCTGCTGTGCATCAGTATGCCAGTATTGTATACATTATGGGCCTCTGGGTCCTGTCATAGTTGACACTCTTTTAGACAGGGGGACTCTAAATCTGTGGGAGCCTTTTGAGGCTCCATCATAAAAATAATTACAACCCTTTCAGGCTTGGTCATAAAAATACCGAAGCTCATTCACCCATATCACAGCTGGATGTCCACGTAATTCCTGCTTAGACTTACAAAAAAATACCTCCTGCCTTACATTTAAGATCTTCTATCGTGTTGGTTAGAGGGTATGGCAAGCAATGCATTTTGTCTTTTACCCTCGCAGACAGGGAATGGCCTGCACATGGGGAATAAAAATGGTGGGGACAGGGCAACAACAGTAATGCATGGCAAATCAGGTATTAACCCTTTCCTCCCCGTCACAGTCCTATGCTTGGGTTGTTCGTTGTTCGTGTTTTCGTGACTTCAAGTTTAACAACTATTTGATGCCTGATGAATTGCTAATCCTGTTTCCTGATTACTTCATCATCCCCATTCCTGAGTAAGTGTCTATATTTTGCCTGTTATTTGTATATCTTGTGTACACCTTCTTTAAGGAATAAACAATATTTATTATATCTAAGTCGTGTTCAATTCAACCCAGATATTTTGGTGTGTATTATTATAACCTATCACTAGCTACCGTGACAGGCTTAGAATAAAACTGGTGGCAGCGGCGGGATTGAATTGAACCTGTATTATAGTTTACTGCGGGACTCTGTAATACAGTTGGAACTCGGGGAATTGCGAGTTCCTAAGGCTAAAGATATTGGACACACAGTGTACAACATATAACACAAGATATGGCACCACCTCACCGTTCCCCTACTTGTGAGAAGCATTGCCTCCAGAAGCCAAGTGCCGGCCATTCGTGTGACTGGAGCCGGGCACCAAGACCGGAGGAATGTATCAAGTCTGAGCGGGAACCTGCAGCCGGTAGAGCTGAGAGTGAGGCGGCGATCGGTGAGCACGAAACCCAGCAGGCTGAGCAAAGATTCACAGCTGCAGCCGCTGTAACCACCAAACCACCGGGAGAGCAGGGAATGGACCGAGATCCGGGACAGCAGAGACTTGTGGAGGGAGCGGGTGATCGCGGAGACCACAGGAGTCTTACAGCCGGAGAGGTATCGGCCGTTGCGGCGGCCAGTCATTTTTCCCTGGAAGAGCTTTCACTGTTGTCTGCATGGGGAGGGATGTGATCCCAGGCGGAGCGTAACAAGCTCCAGAAGCTGGCGATATCCCAACCCGCTTACCCCCTCCCTGAGCTCGGCGCTCAAGCAACTCTGCTCTGGACTCAGCAGCCTCTTGCGGGGGGTAGTCCACCGGTGGCGGAGAAGCTCCAGATTGAGCCTGGCACTCGAGCAACTCCGCCTTGGACTCAGCAGCCTCTTGTGGGGGGTAGTCCACCGGCAGCGGAGGAGCTCCGGAAGAAGCGACGGTGTTACCACTGCAACAAAGCGGGCCACATCAAAGCCCAATGCCCAGACCGTGTGCGGTCGGGCGAAGAAATCCCTCAGGGCCAGTGCTCATGAGCTGCGGACCAGGTGACCCATTTAGCGACATCCTCCGACGGCTCCCACCCAGCCAGGGCGACAACCCTTCGCGGGACGTCCCCCGGAGAACCTTGCCAGGCTGCATCGGCAACAGCGGCGGAGAGCGGCTGCCATCCATCTGATCCCAGCGGAGAACAGCGGAGCGGCGGCCGGATAACATCTTTTCCGGTTATCGGCAAGCGGTCAGCTTGCTACAGCAATGTGCTGTGTACCCCTGGCCCGACCTGATATGGTCCGGCCAGTGGAAGTGTTTCCAGGACGCGGGATGCAGGCAGCGGCGGAGGAGAAGCCGCAATTCCGGCAAAATGCCGGGAGGTGGGTGTTTTACATTGTTTGGCGGAGTCGACGATCCTCAGCGATGACCAGAGCCCCACGATCTACGCTGGCGACCCTATGCCGAAGCCGGGGGCTGTTGCGGCAGTCACCCGGTATTTGCCCATAGCGGCGGTGGCGGTGGAAGAGCCGCGATTCTGGCAAAGTTCCAGAGCCCTTTCTGAGTGGGGGGAGGGACAGGGGTTGCATGAGGAGGGTGGTTCTCCTTGGTTGAATGGAGCCGTGTTTCTCCACGAGGACCTGGGACCCAAGTCCTGCACCGTTTTTCCTGTGCCAAACCCGGGAGCTGTTGCGGCTGTTGCCCGTTGCTGCCCGGCCAAGATGATGCCGGCGGCGGCCACTCCAGTCCCCCTGCAATCGGGACCTACGAGAGAGCGGTCTCTGTAAGGACCAGTGAGGTAAGCCAGACCCAGTCGCAGACTGACTCTGACTTATTTTTTCCTATGTCTGTACCCTGTTGTTCCCCTGTAGGAGATACCGGTGGGTGGCAGGAGATAGGGTTACCAGGGGAGGGGAAGGAAGGGCAGCTTGTAGGGCAGCTAGGCTTTCCCACTACCCTGGTGGAGCATCAAGGGGGCTCTCAGTTAAGAGCCCCACTGTCGCAGCCTTGCTATGGGCTGGAGGTATCAGGGGTTGTGGCAAAGTTAGACCACTCCAGGATTACCTACCAGCCAGGAGCTAAGGCGAGTGCATCCGCACCAGCAACCCTGAGCTCGTCTCTGGTAATGGGGGCACAGCTTCAGGGAGAGGGGCTAGCCCCGTTTGCACCCAGCTCTAGGGTAGGATTGCCTGGGAGAGGGTTGGGTGGGCCAGTGGGAACAGGGAAGGAAAGGCAGCAAGTGAGCCAGCTAGATTTCCCCATTACCCAGGCAGAGCATCAGGGGGTCTCTCGGTTTAGAGCCCCACTGTTGTCGCCTAGCTATGGGCTGGAGGTATCAGGGGCAGTGGCACAGTTAGACCACCCCCAGATTACCTGCCAGCCAGGAGCCAAGGCAGGTGCTTCTGCACCAGTGCCCCTGGGCTCCTCTCCGGTAATGGGGAGGCAGTGTCAGAGAGATGGCCTCACTCAGGTGTCCTTAGTATCAGGGTAGAACTAGCTAGGGAGAAGCGGAGTGAGGGAAGGCTGCAGGTGGGTAGCCAGCACAAGGTCTCAGTAGGAGAAGACGGGCTAGTGGTAGCCGGGGAGGAAAAGCAGCAGGTATGGCAGCTACAGTTCCCCATTACCCTGGCAGAGCCTCAGGGGGTCTCTCTTTGATCAGCAACCCCCTGTTGCAGCCTGGCTATGGGCTGGAGGTATCATGGGCAGTGGCAAGCTTTTGCCAACCCAGGGATGCCTGCCAGCCAAGAGCTAAGGCGGTTGCAGCTGAAGAGATGCCCCTGAGCTCCTCCCTGGTAAGCGGGAGACAGGGTCAGGGAGGTAGGTGCAGTCCCTGTGTCTGGGTTAGGATTGCCTAGGGGGGAGCAGAGTGAAGGTGGGCTGCAGGGAGGCAAGTAGCAGGAGTCATCAGCAGTGGCTGAGGTGCTGAGCCTAGGGGCGTCTAGGCAGGGACACACTGTGGAGCAGGGGGAGATAGGAGGTCAGTGGGGTGTCAGGCAGCTGGTAGAAGCTAGGGATGGGCTAGGAAGGCAGGAGTTTCCTTGTTCTGACTTGCCAGGAGCAACCCCCCTGACAGATTCCCCAGGGTTTCCAGAGGAAGGGCTGTGGGTAGGTAGGCAGCAAGGAGCAGTAGCCAGGGCTAGGGGGGTACAGCAGAGGGTTCTATCCCCAGGGCAGCCAAGGGTAGCTACAGGGAGGAAGGGCAGCACAGTGGAGGGGAGAGGAGTGATGCTGGCCCTAGCAGCAGTGGTGGTAGCAGGTGCTTATCTCCGGGCCTTCAGTATTGAGAGGGCAGGAACAAAGTATCTGGGTACCAGGAACCCCAGTACAGGGTACTGGGGGATTGCCTTGTCCCAGGAGGCACAGGAGAGGGTAGTAGTCAGCATCCCAGGTGGTTTCTGGAATCCAGAAGTGATGCCACTTGGGGTGGGGACTGCCCTAGAGCCAGGGAGGTATAGCGGAGCAGCTACAAATGGGCACAGGGCCAGGGTCCTACAGGGTAGGGTCCCTACAGGATAGTGACATAGCTCTTTCCCAGACTGGGTTGACGGAGAAGCGACGGTCTGTGCTTGGTAGCTGGTCTCTCGCTGGCACAGAGACATGCCAGTCTCTGGGCAACATGCAGCCTGGTCTGCAGAGGTGCTCCTTCACGATGGGCTTGGTTCACCAGGCACTGGGTGGGGGGCAGAGGGTGGCAAAGGAGAATGCCCGGCGGCCACATTCGAGTCCTGCTCAGCAGGGTCTGGACTTCACAATCCAATGTTGCCAGGACAATGTACTGGACAATGCCGGAGGACAATTTTTCCAGGCCAACCCCTCAGGACTTATCAAGTTCATGAAGGATGCCAGTAGTGTCCCAGTGCCAGGGTGGGCAGCTGAGTCACAAGGCACCCATTGAGCAGAGGAGGTGTCATGGGAGAGGGGGTATGGCCCGGTATTAAAGGGGTTACACCCCATTTGGCCACCCCTTGCTCTCACGTGGGAAGCAAGGGGTTAACTGGACTGCGGTCCAGTAAGGTGTTTTTACCCTGCTTCAGCAACCAAATGTATATTTCCCTGTAAATGTGTATTGTTCCCATTCCAGTGTTTGCACCAACACATACACTGGGATTGGTGCGGGAGGGAAAGGGTTAATGTTAATTCAGTGTTTATAGCCCTTTGTTTCATTTTCCCGCCTTTCAGGCTCCATTTTGCAGCTCTCCATAGGTCGCCATTGCAGCCCAATGCAACCTTATGGAGATTCCGGCGATTTGGGCCTGTTTCGGTAGAAGACCTGCAGGTGGCGCCCGAGAGGAGGAGCGGCGGTTCCCCATTGTAAGTCAAAGGAGCCATCCATTTCAATGGGGATTCCTCGACGCCGACCTCCAGGAACGGGTTGGCAGCCATCCAAACCGCAGACCGCAAGAGCGGAAACATTTTCTGAAAAAGAACTTTGATCATTACCCGGTCAAGTTCAATCACAATTGGCATGGGAACCTTAGGTTCTAGGGCACCCAGGAATAAAATTATTTTTGCCCCTAGATCCTAGGAACTCCCACACTCGACCCCCACCGGGTCCGGGAATGAGGGATCCCTGTAAAGGGTCGCGCTCACCACGACGGTTGTGCCATTGAATCCCATGGCGATGCCGGCCCATGCATTTCCAATGGCGGCGCCGGCCATCGATTCCAATGGGAAAAAGCAGCGTGGCGTTAAAACGGCTAAGTCCGAAAAGGTTAAAAGGTTAAGCCCATATCTCCGGTTCTGTGAGGACCAGAGGGCTGGGATTTGGGTCGCATGTAGTCACTGTTCACGCATGACTGCATGGCCATTTCCAGCCCTCTCCGAACAACCAGACGGAGTATGGGCAAATGTGTAAATTGTGGTTTTCCTTTAGACTTCAATGGTGGAGTTGCTCCATTGAACGACTATAGCGGCGGAGCCCATAGACTTCAAAGGCGGAGTTGCTCCACTGAAAGACTATAGCGGCGGAGCCCATTGACTTCAACGGCGGAGTTGCTCCATTGAAAGCCTATAGCGGCAGAGCCCGTTGATTTCAATGGGAGAGTGAAAATCAGAGATTTATTTTAGCTATGGCGGAGAATCCTGCATTAAAGTTAATAGGGGATTTTAAATGTTTTTTTGTATCTCCGGTTCTGGGGGTTGTGGACGGCTGAAACTTGGCCACTATTGCAAAGGTCCTCCGGCATGAGGACCTGGCAAATTTCAGCCCGCTCAGACCCACAGAACGGATTATTTTAATATGTGAATATATTAAAGGATGAATTGTATTTTGGGTCTGGTATAAAAACTCAGAGCCCATATGGTATGGTAATGCTCAGGGAGGGAGACAAATGGTCTACAATAAAACCGCTGATCAAAGACTCCCCAACCCTGCTTGTGTATGCAAGCACAACAGAAAGCAGGACATGGGTACTTGAGGATAAGTGTTATAAGTCACACCCTAGGACAAAGGGCTTCCTGGCCCAGGTAGACATTCCGGCACCAGGCTTGTGGGCGGGGGGCTAGGGAAATAAGCCCCTGAATAGAATAATACCCACCCAGTGGGCAGGTATTATGGTGCCCCTCAGGTGTGGTGGCAAGGAGAGATTGGGTGCAGGTTATTGTTCTCCAATGACCTGCACTCAATGATAAGGTATAGGACTGGAATTACATATAAACCAGTGTCAGTCCTATGTTGGGTTGTTCGTTGTTCGTGTTTTCGTGACTTCAAGTTTAACAACTATTTGATGCCTGATGAATTGCTAATCCTGTTTCCTGATTAGTTCATCATCCCCATTCCTGAGTAAGTGTCTATATTTTGCCTGTTATTTGTAGATCTTTTGTTCACCTTCTATAAGGAATAAACTATATTTATTATATCTTAGTCGTGTTCAATTCAACCCAGATATTTTGGTGTGTATTATTATAACCTATCACTAACTACCGTGACACTCTATATAAGGAACGTATTCTTTTCTTTTTCCAAAGTAAGGGGTCTATTCTAGTAGCTCCGAAGTGTAAGCCCTTGTCGCATGTCGAAACCGTGTCTAAACGGCTCGTTTTGCAAGCGGATTCACTCTTGCTTGAACAATTCACTCGGTTTGTCAAAAAAGGCACTAACGTAGTTATGTAATCAGTTTTACCTCTCTATTCAGCTGCTTTCAAAAACCATACTTACAAAGAGATTTCTTCGATCTATATATTTTTTTAACCCTTTTAGTGTCATATATTGAAATCCCTCCAGCTTAGACCAGGCTAAACAATTTGACCGTGTAGTTACTTATTTTACATAGTCAATAAAAAATGGCAAATGTGTTTCTGATGCGATGTATCATAACAAAAATTACCGTTACAAATCCTTGTTACATATCTTAATGTCTTTGATGTTTATTTTGTAGTTAAATGTTATTAACCCTATAGCTGCCAGGTGGGCCTGTCACACACTTCAGAGCAGCGCATTGCCGGCCATTCTGACAGCAAAAAGGGTTAACAGCTTTTTATATTTTGCCACAACAACAAACCCAACAGAATATACATAATGCATATTGCTCTAGTGAAAGCATTACAAGAGATAAGGTTATTGCAGTGGCTAGAAGGTTGTGGTGATTTGGAGTCATTTGCAAGGTATTTCATTCAAAATACATAATGGCAACCAGATTGAAGGACACCCACACATTGTTTTTCCCCCCAGAATATTTGAAAATTGCTGGAAAATTTCACACTGACGTGTGCGTTTAGGAAGACAAAGTAAGGGCAATTGAAAAAAAAAAAAAAAAAAGACAAATATTTAGGTGGCACTGAGACACTGAGGCTTTTAGGTGTTTTGGTGTTAGCGCCATCTATTGGTAATGCATGGTACTGATTTGAATAGTATGACATACATGTTTCCATTTAGAAACACAAAGCACCCTGTTGCAAAAGAATTGTATGAGATATTCCTATATGTGAATTGACAGCTCCCAGTTGCTAATATAAGCGAATGAGTGAGTATTGTGGCTTACAAATAAATGAATGTGCACTGGGAAATACAGCTGTATTAAACATGAAAAGTCATATGAAGAAGAAGATGATGACTACTATCCATTTGGTTTCTCTCTTTGACTTGCAACAAAGAACTAACCACTCAGCTTGTGTTCTCTCCCTCCAACTCTCCTTTGCAGGAGAGCAGAACGGTCATCAAAAGCAACCAGCAGCTGCATGAAAGCAACACTGTAAGCTCACTTCACGCTCAGGAGAAAACACTGAAGCTCCTCCTCGTGGGTAGTGAGTTTGGACACTTTCGAGCACATTTCTCCAGTTAAAAACTATAGAAATGATCCCTGAAAGTATAGTCTTAACCAACTAATGCTACAAAGAAAATACACACTGCAAGTAACCCTTTTTAAAGCTATAGTGAGTTTTTCCAAAAATGTCAATATTCTGCTGCTCAAAGGGTGAGAAACTTTCTAAAATACAGTGTAGTAGAATTGTGATGCTAATATATTATCACAACGTCTCTATTAAGGCTCTTATTGAAGAGTTATAAGCAAACTATCCTAGTCATTTGCATGTGTCTTGCCCAGCAGCCAATCAGACAGACGTCCCCTTTGTGGTGCTTTGGAAATGCCTGGCCTGTACATGGTGAATAAGGTTAGTGAATGATGTAAATGACTAGAGACGGAAGAAACCTATACATTCTGCTTTGCCTGCAAGAAAGAAAACATCTAAACACTGTAGTGTGTATAAATGAAATAAATATTTTGGAACTAAATTAACGTTCAGGAAATTAATCCCTCTGCTGAGCTACAAAACAGAAATAGTGTACAGTAGTCCCTTCTTTTTCTTATGTCTGGGCATCTGTATTAATACTGTACACAGTAATAAATATCTGTAAGAATACATGAAATCCTCAAAAGTACTTTAATGACCACCTATGATAATAAATATCATATGCGAAGAACCAAATGTTGTCTTTGGTATACATCACTGGGTGATCTGGTTGTTGGCTTTACCATCAGGAGTCCCAACTGCTGATTGTGATGTGCGAGCACGCATTGGTCTGTTTAGCTTCCTCAGATTCATATATATGTGTGTAACATGGTTAGTATTTTCTGTCTGTCTCTGCCCCTGTCACGTAAGGCCTTAGTAGTCTAGCCAGGGGAGAGCAAACTTTTGCAGCTGTGCCCCCCTGCCTTCCCTCCGCCGGTGCTCGCGCCCCCTCCCTTACCTTGATGCGGCGTCAAATGACGCCGCGGGGTCATGTGACGTCACGCAGCGTCATTTAAAGCGCGTGATGTCCCATCACATGACCCCGCGGCGTCATTTGACCCCACGTTGCCATGGACACGAATGACGCCGGCAGAGTCAAGGTAAGTAATAGCGTTGCAGAGGCCTGACGCGATCCCCCAGCATTTAATTTTAATGCCTCGGGGAAGAGCGCGGGGCCCCTGCAATGGCCCATGTCCCCCCAGAAAAATCTCCCGCCCCTCCCACTTTGCGCACCGCTGGTCTAGGCTGTGAGAAGCCAGTCTGTGGGCCTTTGACCCGCCTCATGCTCCTCTCTGAGTGACAGACAGAAGAGTGGTGGTGACTCAGGGCTTGTGTATAGCCTTTCAGGTATAAGTACAGACCTTGCGCCCTCCCCTTCTGGTTCCTCAGAGAGGCAGTGCCAAATTGAAGTAATCTGTTCTCCTCCTTCTAAGGAGTGGGAGGTAGAGCTTCTCCGCCCGGCTGGGAGGGAGAGAGAGAGAGGCCAGCCAGCCCTCATGGCTGGCTGGGCCTGTAAGATCTGATGCTCCAGGCTCAGAGAGCAAGCACCATCCAGAGGCCTGGTATCCTCTGATGACCCTATGCACTGCTGTAAAGAAGATCTACAGTGAGTGCTGAATAAAGATCCCTTTTGCTTCATCATACTCCTGTTTAAATGTCAGTCCCTGGGCAGGAGAGAAGAACTGTGCTTTAGTGGGGGACTGATCTCTGGACATCCTGGAGCCCACTACAGCTAGAGGCGGTAAGTACCAAGAAGAACATCAGTGATCATCAAAAGCTTGTCCTAGTCTCCTCAACATCGCAGACGACCTATCTCTCCTGATCCTCACGGGTACGCTAGCACCACACCTTGTAGCAGAATAACATCTCCCAGAGGAAGAGGAAACAGGGCTATATATGTGTACATATACATGTAGATGCACGTGTGTAACTATTTTCCACACTGATGCCCATTTCTATACGAGTGCCCCCGTACACATGTACGTACACATATTTTCTTATAGATATGGAGCAAAGACATATTCGATTGAATAGATTCATACATAGGTATTCGTCTTTATATCAATTTATATGTATCTATAGCTATTTCTGATCCTATCATTTTTTCAATAAAACTATAGATTTATATATCTAACAATAATGTCATTCAAATTATACGACATTTATAAGTACTCATTGAGACCCTTGTACATCTGCTAGACCTTTGTCTTTGTGTACGTACTTGTTTATCAATTCCCTTACAGGTATATATACTACAGCCTAATAACTTAATCCCCTGTAGGGTTGGCCGATATCAACTTTTTCACCACAATAACGATATTAAGAAATGTGTCGCGATTACAATATATATCGCAAAAAAATTGTTCAAATAAAAGTCTAAAATGTTCTAGTAAATCTAAATAAAAAGTGTTCTGGAAAATAAAACCCTTTCCATGTCTGCACTTCATCTTTTCTCACCTAAACTAAGATCCCCCTCACCCCATCACTCTGAGCTACACTGCTCCCATCACTCTAACTTCCCCCTCATCCCAGCACTCCTACCCTGAGATAGTCCCTCCATTTAAAAACACATTTAAAAAATGTAAAAAAAAATATTAAATAGATTTTTGACAGTTAAAAATTGTCGAAAAATCTGTTTTCATACATTTGATACATTTTCATAAAGGTTTAGAGTGATGGCATGAGGGGGATGTTAGGGGGATGGAAGCAGTGTAGGTGAGAAATGGTGAAGTGCAGGCATGGCAGGGGGAGTTACGGGTCTCAGGGAGGACAGGAAGGGGTTAAGGGCCTCAGGGGGAGAGAGATAGTAGCTAAGGGTCCCAGGGTTAAGAGAGGAAGTGGTTAAGAGTCCCAGTGGGAGGGTGGGAAAGGGGTTAAGTGACCTAAGGGGAGGATGGAGAAGGGGTTAAGTGTCCCAGGGGTAAGAGAGGAAGGGGTTAAGTGCACGAGGGTGGGGGACGGAGGGCTTAACAAAAGGAAAGTGAGGAGAGAAGTTCCACCCTTTCCCTGCTGCAGCCTGCTGCTCTCACATGCCCTCTCTCCCCACCCTCCCTCTGAGTCAGCATTCAGAAGCAGGAAGGGAGGGGTACTTGGGGAGAGAGAAGCAGCGATATAGCACAGCGGCAGTTTCAAAGCTGCATCTCTGAGCACTGGCATCTCGTAATATTGCGATAAGAGGCGTACTGCCATATCGGCCCTCCGGGAGATTATGTTATCGCGATATTACTAAATATCGGTATATCGCCCAAACCTAGTCACTTGTAATTTCAATGTTGCTCTATATAAGGAACGTTTTCTTTTCTTTCTCCAAAGTAAGGGGTCTATTCTAGGAGCTCCGAAGTGGGACAAAGTGCTTCTAAAGTGACTATATAAGCGGATTGGCATGTTTTGCTACTCTGTAAGCCCTTGCCGCATGTCGAAACCGTGTCTAAACGGCTCGTTTTGCAAGCGGATTCACTCTTGCTCGAACAATTCGCTCGGTTTGCCAAAAAAGCCACTAACGTAGTGATGTAATCAGTTTTACCCCTCTATTCAGCTGCTTTCAAAAACCATACTTACAAAGAGATTTCTTTGATCTATATATATTTTTAACCCTTTTAGTGTCATATATTGAAATCCCTCCAGCTTAGACCAGGCTAAACAATTTGACCGTGTAGTTACTTATTTTACATAGTCAATAAAAAATGGCAAATGTGTTTCTGATGCGATGTATCTAACAAAAATTACCGTTACAAATCCTTGTTACATATCTTAATGTCTTTGATGTTTATTTTGTAGTTAAATGTTATTAACCCTATAGCTGCCAGGTGGGCCTGTCACACACTTCAGAGCAGCGCATTGCCGGCCATTCTGACAGCAAAAAGGGTTAATAGCTTTTTATATTTTGCCACAACAACAAACCCAACAGAATATACGTAATACATATTGCTCTAGTGAAAGCATTACAAGAGATAAGGTTATTGCAGCGGCTAGAAGGTTGTGGTGATTTGGAGTCATTTGCAAGGTATTTCATTCAAAATACATAATGGCAGCCAGATTGAAGGACACCCACACATTGTTTTTTCCCCCCATAATATTTGAAAATTGCTGGAAAATTTCACACTGACGTGTGCGTTTAGGAAGACAAAGTAAGGGCAATTGAAAAAAAAAAAAAAAAAAGACAAATATTTAGGTGGCACTGAGACACTGAGGCTTTTAGGTGTTTTGGTGTTAGCGCCATCTATTGGTAATGCATGGTACTGATTTGAATAGTATGACATACATGTTTCCATTTAGAAACACAAAGCACCCTGTTGCAAAAGAATTGTATGAGATATTCCTATATGTGAATTGACAGCTCCCAGTTGCTAATATAAGCGAATGAGTGAGTATTGTGGCTTACAAATAAATGAATGTGCACTGGGAAATACAGCTGTATTAAACATGAAAAGTCATATGAAGAAGAAGAAGATGATGACTACTATCCATTTGGTTTCTCTCTTTGACTTGCAACAAAGAACTAACCACTCAGCTTGTGTTCTCTCCCTCCAACTCTCCTTTGCAGGAGAGCAGAACGGTCATCAAAAGCAAACAGCAGCTGCATGAAAGCAACACTGTAAGCTCACTTCACGCTCAGGAGAAAACACTGAAGCTCCTCCTCGTGGGTAGTGAGTTTGGACACTTTCGAGCACATTTCTCCAGTTAAAAACTATAGAAATGATCCCTGAAAGTATAGTCTTAACCAACTAATGCTGCAAAGAAAATACACACTGCAAGTAACCCTCTTTAAAGTTATAGTGAGTTTTTCCAAAAATGTCAATATTCTGCTGCTCAAAGGGTGAGAAACTTTCTAAAATACAGTGTAGTAGAATTGTGATGCTAATATATTATCACAACGTCTCTATTAAGGCTCTTATTGAAGAGTTATAAGCAAACTATCCTAGTCATTTGCATGTGTCTTGCCCAGCAGCCAATCAGACAGACGTCCCCTTCCTGGCCTGTACATGGTGAATAAGGTTAGTGAATGATGTAAATGACTAGAGACGGAAGAAACCTATACATTCTGCTTTGCCTGCAAGAAAGAAAACATCTAAACACTGTAGTGTGTATAAATGAAATAAATATTTTGGAACTAAATTAACGTTCAGGAAATTAATCCCTCTGCTGAGCTACAAAACAGAAATAGTGTACAGTAGTCCCTTCTTTTTCTTATGTCTGGGCATCTGTATTAATACTGTACACAGTAATAAATATCTGTAAGAATACATGAAATCCTCAAAAGTACTTTAATGACCACCTATGATAATAAATATCATATGCGAAGAACCAAATGTTGTCTTTGGTATACATCACTGGGTGATCTGGTTGTTGGCTTTACCATCAGGAGTCCCAACTGCTGATTGTGATGTGCGAGCACGCATTGGTCTGTTTAGCTTCCTCAGATTCATATATATGTGTGTAACATGGTTAGTATTTTCTGTCTGTCTCTGCCCCTGTCACGTAAGGCCTTAGTAGTCTAGCCAGGGGAGAGCAAACTTTTGCAGCTGTGCCCCCCTGCCTTCCCTCCGCCGGTGCTCGCGCCCCCTCCCTTACCTTGATGCGGCGTCAAATGACGCCGCGGGGTCATGTGACGTCACGCAGCGTCATTTAAAGCGCGTGATGTCCCATCACATGACCCCGCGGCGTCATTTGACCCCACGTTGCCATGGACACGAATGACGCCGGCAGAGTCAAGGTAAGTAATAGCGTTGCAGAGGCCTGACGCGATCCCCCAGCATTTAATTTTAATGCCTCGGGGAAGAGCGCGGGGCCCCTGCAATGGCCCATGTCCCCCCAGAAAAATCTCCCGCCCCTCCCACTTTGCGCACCGCTGGTCTAGGCTGTGAGAAGCCAGTCTGTGGGCCTTTGACCCGCCTCATGCTCCTCTCTGAGTGACAGACAGAAGAGTGGTGGTGACTCAGGGCTTGTGTATAGCCTTTCAGGTATAAGTACAGACCTTGCGCCCTCCCCTTCTGGTTCCTCAGAGAGGCAGTGCCAAATTGAAGTAATCTGTTCTCCTCCTTCTAAGGAGTGGGAGGTAGAGCTTCTCCGCCCGGCTGGGAGGGAGAGAGAGAGAGGCCAGCCAGCCCTCATGGCTGGCTGGGCCTGTAAGATCTGATGCTCCAGGCTCAGAGAGCAAGCACCATCCAGAGGCCTGGTATCCTCTGATGACCCTATGCACTGCTGTAAAGAAGATCTACAGTGAGTGCTGAATAAAGATCCCTTTTGCTTCATCATACTCCTGTTTAAATGTCAGTCCCTGGGCAGGAGAGAAGAACTGTGCTTTAGTGGGGGACTGATCTCTGGACATCCTGGAGCCCACTACAGCTAGAGGCGGTAAGTACCAAGAAGAACATCAGTGATCATCAAAAGCTTGTCCTAGTCTCCTCAACATCGCAGACGACCTATCTCTCCTGATCCTCACGGGTACGCTAGCACCACACCTTGTAGCAGAATAACATCTCCCAGAGGAAGAGGAAACAGGGCTATATATGTGTACATATACATGTAGATGCACGTGTGTAACTATTTTCCACACTGATGCCCATTTCTATACGAGTGCCCCCGTACACATGTACGTACACATATTTTCTTATAGATATGGAGCAAAGACATATTCGATTGAATAGATTCATACATAGGTATTCGTCTTTATATCAATTTATATGTATCTATAGCTATTTCTGATCCTATCATTTTTTCAATAAAACTATAGATTTATATATCTAACAATAATGTCATTCAAATTATACGACATTTATAAGTACTCATTGAGACCCTTGTACATCTGCTAGACCTTTGTCTTTGTGTACGTACTTGTTTATCAATTCCCTTACAGGTATATATACTACAGCCTAATAACTTAATCCCCTGTAGGGTTGGCCGATATCAACTTTTTCACCACAATAACGATATTAAGAAATGTGTCGCGATTACAATATATATCGCAAAAAAATTGTTCAAATAAAAGTCTAAAATGTTCTAGTAAATCTAAATAAAAAGTGTTCTGGAAAATAAAACCCTTTCCATGTCTGCACTTCATCTTTTCTCACCTAAACTAAGATCCCCCTCACCCCATCACTCTGAGCTACACTGCTCCCATCACTCTAACTTCCCCCTCATCCCAGCACTCCTACCCTGAGATAGTCCCTCCATTTAAAAACACATTTAAAAAATGTAAAAAAAAATATTAAATAGATTTTTGACAGTTAAAAATTGTCGAAAAATCTGTTTTCATACATTTGATACATTTTCATAAAGGTTTAGAGTGATGGCATGAGGGGGATGTTAGGGGGATGGAAGCAGTGTAGGTGAGAAATGGTGAAGTGCAGGCATGGCAGGGGGAGTTACGGGTCTCAGGGAGGACAGGAAGGGGTTAAGGGCCTCAGGGGGAGAGAGATAGTAGCTAAGGGTCCCAGGGTTAAGAGAGGAAGTGGTTAAGAGTCCCAGTGGGAGGGTGGGAAAGGGGTTAAGTGACCTAAGGGGAGGATGGAGAAGGGGTTAAGTGTCCCAGGGGTAAGAGAGGAAGGGGTTAAGTGCACGAGGGTGGGGGACGGAGGGCTTAACAAAAGGAAAGTGAGGAGAGAAGTTCCACCCTTTCCCTGCTGCAGCCTGCTGCTCTCACATGCCCTCTCTCCCCACCCTCCCTCTGAGTCAGCATTCAGAAGCAGGAAGGGAGGGGTACTTGGGGAGAGAGAAGCAGCGATATAGCACAGCGGCAGTTTCAAAGCTGCATCTCTGAGCACTGGCATCTCGTAATATTGCGATAAGAGGCGTACTGCCATATCGGCCCTCCGGGAGATTATGTTATCGCGATATTACTAAATATCGGTATATCGCCCAAACCTAGTCACTTGTAATTTCAATGTTGCTCTATATAAGGAACGTTTTCTTTTCTTTCTCCAAAGTAAGGGGTCTATTCTAGGAGCTCCGAAGTGGGACAAAGTGCTTCTAAAGTGACTATATAAGCGGATTGGCATGTTTTGCTACTCTGTAAGCCCTTGCCGCATGTCGAAACCGTGTCTAAACGGCTCGTTTTGCAAGCGGATTCACTCTTGCTCGAACAATTCGCTCGGTTTGCCAAAAAAGCCACTAACGTAGTGATGTAATCAGTTTTACCCCTCTATTCAGCTGCTTTCAAAAACCATACTTACAAAGAGATTTCTTTGATCTATATATATTTTTAACCCTTTTAGTGTCATATATTGAAATCCCTCCAGCTTAGACCAGGCTAAACAATTTGACCGTGTAGTTACTTATTTTACATAGTCAATAAAAAATGGCAAATGTGTTTCTGATGCGATGTATCTAACAAAAATTACCGTTACAAATCCTTGTTACATATCTTAATGTCTTTGATGTTTATTTTGTAGTTAAATGTTATTAACCCTATAGCTGCCAGGTGGGCCTGTCACACACTTCAGAGCAGCGCATTGCCGGCCATTCTGACAGCAAAAAGGGTTAATAGCTTTTTATATTTTGCCACAACAACAAACCCAACAGAATATACGTAATACATATTGCTCTAGTGAAAGCATTACAAGAGATAAGGTTATTGCAGCGGCTAGAAGGTTGTGGTGATTTGGAGTCATTTGCAAGGTATTTCATTCAAAATACATAATGGCAGCCAGATTGAAGGACACCCACACATTGTTTTTTCCCCCCATAATATTTGAAAATTGCTGGAAAATTTCACACTGACGTGTGCGTTTAGGAAGACAAAGTAAGGGCAATTGAAAAAAAAAAAAAAAAAAGACAAATATTTAGGTGGCACTGAGACACTGAGGCTTTTAGGTGTTTTGGTGTTAGCGCCATCTATTGGTAATGCATGGTACTGATTTGAATAGTATGACATACATGTTTCCATTTAGAAACACAAAGCACCCTGTTGCAAAAGAATTGTATGAGATATTCCTATATGTGAATTGACAGCTCCCAGTTGCTAATATAAGCGAATGAGTGAGTATTGTGGCTTACAAATAAATGAATGTGCACTGGGAAATACAGCTGTATTAAACATGAAAAGTCATATGAAGAAGAAGAAGATGATGACTACTATCCATTTGGTTTCTCTCTTTGACTTGCAACAAAGAACTAACCACTCAGCTTGTGTTCTCTCCCTCCAACTCTCCTTTGCAGGAGAGCAGAACGGTCATCAAAAGCAAACAGCAGCTGCATGAAAGCAACACTGTAAGCTCACTTCACGCTCAGGAGAAAACACTGAAGCTCCTCCTCGTGGGTAGTGAGTTTGGACACTTTCGAGCACATTTCTCCAGTTAAAAACTATAGAAATGATCCCTGAAAGTATAGTCTTAACCAACTAATGCTGCAAAGAAAATACACACTGCAAGTAACCCTCTTTAAAGTTATAGTGAGTTTTTCCAAAAATGTCAATATTCTGCTGCTCAAAGGGTGAGAAACTTTCTAAAATACAGTGTAGTAGAATTGTGATGCTAATATATTATCACAACGTCTCTATTAAGGCTCTTATTGAAGAGTTATAAGCAAACTATCCTAGTCATTTGCATGTGTCTTGCCCAGCAGCCAATCAGACAGACGTCCCCTTCCTGGCCTGTACATGGTGAATAAGGTTAGTGAATGATGTAAATGACTAGAGACGGAAGAAACCTATACATTCTGCTTTGCCTGCAAGAAAGAAAACATCTAAACACTGTAGTGTGTATAAATGAAATAAATATTTTGGAACTAAATTAACGTTCAGGAAATTAATCCCTCTGCTGAGCTACAAAACAGAAATAGTGTACAGTAGTCCCTTCTTTTTCTTATGTCTGGGCATCTGTATTAATACTGTACACAGTAATAAATATCTGTAAGAATACATGAAATCCTCAAAAGTACTTTAATGACCACCTATGATAATAAATATCATATGCGAAGAACCAAATGTTGTCTTTGGTATACATCACTGGGTGATCTGGTTGTTGGCTTTACCATCAGGAGTCCCAACTGCTGATTGTGATGTGCGAGCACGCATTGGTCTGTTTAGCTTCCTCAGATTCATATATATGTGTGTAACATGGTTAGTATTTTCTGTCTGTCTCTGCCCCTGTCACGTAAGGCCTTAGTAGTCTAGCCAGGGGAGAGCAAACTTTTGCAGCTGTGCCCCCCTGCCTTCCCTCCGCCGGTGCTCGCGCCCCCTCCCTTACCTTGATGCGGCGTCAAATGACGCCGCGGGGTCATGTGACGTCACGCAGCGTCATTTAAAGCGCGTGATGTCCCATCACATGACCCCGCGGCGTCATTTGACCCCACGTTGCCATGGACACGAATGACGCCGGCAGAGTCAAGGTAAGTAATAGCGTTGCAGAGGCCTGACGCGATCCCCCAGCATTTAATTTTAATGCCTCGGGGAAGAGCGCGGGGCCCCTGCAATGGCCCACGTCCCCCCAGAAAAATCTCCCGCCCCTCCCACTTTGCGCACCGCTGGTCTAGGCTGTGAGAAGCCAGTCTGTGGGCCTTTGACCCGCCTCATGCTCCTCTCTGAGTGACAGACAGAAGAGTGGTGGTGACTCGGGGCTTGTGTATAGCCTTTCAGGTATAAGTACAGACCTTGCGCCCTCCCCTTCTGGTTCCTCAGAGAGGCAGTGCCAAATTGAAGTAATCTGTTCTCCTCCTTCTAAGGAGTGGGAGGTAGAGCTTCTCCGCCCGGCTGGGAGGGAGAGAGAGAGAGGCCAGCCAGCCCTCATGGCTGGCTGGGCCTGTAAGATCTGATGCTCCAGGCTCAGAGAGCAAGCACCATCCAGAGGCCTGGTATCCTCTGATGACCCTATGCACTGCTGTAAAGAAGATCTACAGTGAGTGCTGAATAAAGATCCCTTTTGCTTCATCATACTCCTGTTTAAATGTCAGTCCCTGGGCAGGAGAGAAGAACTGTGCTTTAGTGGGGGACTGATCTCTGGACATCCTGGAGCCCACTACAGCTAGAGGCGGTAAGTACCAAGAAGAACATCAGTGATCATCAAAAGCTTGTCCTAGTCTCCTCAACATCGCAGACGACCTATCTCTCCTGATCCTCACGGGTACGCTAGCACCACACCTTGTAGCAGAATAACATCTCCCAGAGGAAGAGGAAACAGGGCTATATATGTGTACATATACATGTAGATGCACGTGTGTAACTATTTTCCACACTGATGCCCATTTCTATACGAGTGCCCCCGTACACATGTACGTACACATATTTTCTTATAGATATGGAGCAAAGACATATTCGATTGAATAGATTCATACATAGGTATTCGTCTTTATATCAATTTATATGTATCTATAGCTATTTCTGATCCTATCATTTTTTCAATAAAACTATAGATTTATATATCTAACAATAATGTCATTCAAATTATACGACATTTATAAGTACTCATTGAGACCCTTGTACATCTGCTAGACCTTTGTCTTTGTGTACGTACTTGTTTATCAATTCCCTTACAGGTATATATACTACAGCCTAATAACTTAATCCCCTGTAGGGTTGGCCGATATCAACTTTTTCACCACAATAACGATATTAAGAAATGTGTCGCGATTACAATATATATCGCAAAAAAATTGTTCAAATAAAAGTCTAAAATGTTCTAGTAAATCTAAATAAAAAGTGTTCTGGTAAATAAAACCCTTTCCATGTCTGCACTTCATCTTTTCTCACCTAAACTAAGATCCCCCTCACCCCATCACTCTGAGCTACACTGCTCCCATCACTCTAACTTCCCCCTCATCCCAGCACTCCTACCCTGAGATAGTCCCTCCATTTAAAAACACATTTATAAAATGTAAAAAAAAATATTAAATAGATTTTTGACAGTTAAAAATTGTCGAAAAATCTGTTTTCATACATTTGATACATTTTCATAAAGGTTTAGAGTGATGGCATGAGGGGGATGTTAGGGGGATGGAAGCAGTGTAGGTGAGAAATGGTGAAGTGCAGGCATGGCAGGGGGAGTTACGGGTCTCAGGGAGGACAGGAAGGGGTTAAGGGCCTCAGGGGGAGAGAGATAGTAGCTAAGGGTCCCAGGGTTAAGAGAGGAAGTGGTTAAGAGTCCCAGTGGGAGGGTGGGAAAGGGGTTAAGTGACCTAAGGGGAGGATGGAGAAGGGGTTAAGTGTCCCAGGGGTAAGAGAGGAAGGGGTTAAGTGCACGAGGGTGGGGGACGGAGGGCTTAACAAAAGGAAAGTGAGGAGAGAAGTTCCACCCTTTCCCTGCTGCAGCCTGCTGCAGCCTGCTGCTCTCACATGCCCTCTCTCCCCACCCTCCCTCTGAGTCAGCATTCAGAAGCAGGAAGGGAGGGGTACTTGGGGAGAGAGAAGCAGCGATATAGCACAGCGGCAGTTTCAAAGCTGCATCTCTGAGCACTGGCATCTCGTAATATTGCGATAAGAGGCGTACTGCCATATCGGCCCTCCGGGAGATTATGTTATCGCGATATTACTAAATATCGGTATATCGCCCAAACCTAGTCACTTGTAATTTCAATGTTGCTCTATATAAGGAACGTTTTCTTTTCTTTCTCCAAAGTAAGGGGTCTATTCTAGGAGCTCCGAAGTGGGACAAAGTGCTTCTAAAGTGACTATATAAGCGGATTGGCATGTTTTGCTACTCTGTAAGCCCTTGCCGCATGTCGAAACCGTGTCTAAACGGCTCGTTTTGCAAGCGGATTCACTCTTGCTCGAACAATTCGCTCGGTTTGCCAAAAAAGCCACTAACGTAGTGATGTAATCAGTTTTACCCCTCTATTCAGCTGCTTTCAAAAACCATACTTACAAAGAGATTTCTTTGATCTATATATATTTTTAACCCTTTTAGTGTCATATATTGAAATCCCTCCAGCTTAGACCAGGCTAAACAATTTGACCGTGTAGTTACTTATTTTACATAGTCAATAAAAAATGGCAAATGTGTTTCTGATGCGATGTATCTAACAAAAATTACCGTTACAAATCCTTGTTACATATCTTAATGTCTTTGATGTTTATTTTGTAGTTAAATGTTATTAACCCTATAGCTGCCAGGTGGGCCTGTCACACACTTCAGAGCAGCGCATTGCCGGCCATTCTGACAGCAAAAAGGGTTAATAGCTTTTTATATTTTGCCACAACAACAAACCCAACAGAATATACGTAATACATATTGCTCTAGTGAAAGCATTACAAGAGATAAGGTTATTGCAGCGGCTAGAAGGTTGTGGTGATTTGGAGTCATTTGCAAGGTATTTCATTCAAAATACATAATGGCAGCCAGATTGAAGGACACCCACACATTGTTTTTTCCCCCCATAATATTTGAAAATTGCTGGAAAATTTCACACTGACGTGTGCGTTTAGGAAGACAAAGTAAGGGCAATTGAAAAAAAAAAAAAAAAAAAGACAAATATTTAGGTGGCACTGAGACACTGAGGCTTTTAGGTGTTTTGGTGTTAGCGCCATCTATTGGTAATGCATGGTACTGATTTGAATAGTATGACATACATGTTTCCATTTAGAAACACAAAGCACCCTGTTGCAAAAGAATTGTATGAGATATTCCTATATGTGAATTGACAGCTCCCAGTTGCTAATATAAGCGAATGAGTGAGTATTGTGGCTTACAAATAAATGAATGTGCACTGGGAAATACAGCTGTATTAAACATGAAAAGTCATATGAAGAAGAAGATGATGACTACTATCCATTTGGTTTCTCTCTTTGACTTGCAACAAAGAACTAACCACTCAGCTTGTGTTCTCTCCCTCCAACTCTCCTTTGCAGGAGAGCAGAACGGTCATCAAAAGCAAACAGCAGCTGCATGAAAGCAACACTGTAAGCTCACTTCACGCTCAGGAGAAAACACTGAAGCTCCTCCTCGTGGGTAGTGAGTTTGGACACTTTCGAGCACATTTCTCCAGTTAAAAACTATAGAAATGATCCCTGAAAGTATAGTCTTAACCAACTAATGCTGCAAAGAAAATACACACTGCAAGTAACCCTCTTTAAAGTTATAGTGAGTTTTTCCAAAAATGTCAATATTCTGCTGCTCAAAGGGTGAGAAACTTTCTAAAATACAGTGTAGTAGAATTGTGATGCTAATATATTATCACAACGTCTCTATTAAGGCTCTTATTGAAGAGTTATAAGCAAACTATCCTAGTCATTTGCATGTGTCTTGCCCAGCAGCCAATCAGACAGACGTCCCCTTCCTGGCCTGTACATGGTGAATAAGGTTAGTGAATGATGTAAATGACTAGAGACGGAAGAAACCTATACATTCTGCTTTGCCTGCAAGAAAGAAAACATCTAAACACTGTAGTGTGTATAAATGAAATAAATATTTTGGAACTAAATTAACGTTCAGGAAATTAATCCCTCTGCTGAGCTACAAAACAGAAATAGTGTACAGTAGTCCCTTCTTTTTCTTATGTCTGGGCATCTGTATTAATACTGTACACAGTAATAAATATCTGTAAGAATACATGAAATCCTCAAAAGTACTTTAATGACCACCTATGATAATAAATATCATATGCGAAGAACCAAATGTTGTCTTTGGTATACATCACTGGGTGATCTGGTTGTTGGCTTTACCATCAGGAGTCCCAACTGCTGATTGTGATGTGCGAGCACGCATTGGTCTGTTTAGCTTCCTCAGATTCATATATATGTGTGTAACATGGTTAGTATTTTCTGTCTGTCTCTGCCCCTGTCACGTAAGGCCTTAGTAGTCTAGCCAGGGGAGAGCAAACTTTTGCAGCTGTGCCCCCCTGCCTTCCCTCCGCCGGTGCTCGCGCCCCCTCCCTTACCTTGATGCGGCGTCAAATGACGCCGCGGGGTCATGTGACGTCACGCAGCGTCATTTAAAGCGCGTGATGTCCCATCACATGACCCCGCGGCGTCATTTGACCCCACGTTGCCATGGACACGAATGACGCCGGCAGAGTCAAGGTAAGTAATAGCGTTGCAGAGGCCTGACGCGATCCCCCAGCATTTAATTTTAATGCCTCGGGGAAGAGCGCGGGGCCCCTGCAATGGCCCACGTCCCCCCAGAAAAATCTCCCGCCCCTCCCACTTTGCGCACCGCTGGTCTAGGCTGTGAGAAGCCAGTCTGTGGGCCTTTGACCCGCCTCATGCTCCTCTCTGAGTGACAGACAGAAGAGTGGTGGTGACTCGGGGCTTGTGTATAGCCTTTCAGGTATAAGTACAGACCTTGCGCCCTCCCCTTCTGGTTCCTCAGAGAGGCAGTGCCAAATTGAAGTAATCTGTTCTCCTCCTTCTAAGGAGTGGGAGGTAGAGCTTCTCCGCCCGGCTGGGAGGGAGAGAGAGAGAGGCCAGCCAGCCCTCATGGCTGGCTGGGCCTGTAAGATCTGATGCTCCAGGCTCAGAGAGCAAGCACCATCCAGAGGCCTGGTATCCTCTGATGACCCTATGCACTGCTGTAAAGAAGATCTACAGTGAGTGCTGAATAAAGATCCCTTTTGCTTCATCATACTCCTGTTTAAATGTCAGTCCCTGGGCAGGAGAGAAGAACTGTGCTTTAGTGGGGGACTGATCTCTGGACATCCTGGAGCCCACTACAGCTAGAGGCGGTAAGTACCAAGAAGAACATCAGTGATCATCAAAAGCTTGTCCTAGTCTCCTCAACATCGCAGACGACCTATCTCTCCTGATCCTCACGGGTACGCTAGCACCACACCTTGTAGCAGAATAACATCTCCCAGAGGAAGAGGAAACAGGGCTATATATGTGTACATATACATGTAGATGCACGTGTGTAACTATTTTCCACACTGATGCCCATTTCTATACGAGTGCCCCCGTACACATGTACGTACACATATTTTCTTATAGATATGGAGCAAAGACATATTCGATTGAATAGATTCATACATAGGTATTCGTCTTTATATCAATTTATATGTATCTATAGCTATTTCTGATCCTATCATTTTTTCAATAAAACTATAGATTTATATATCTAACAATAATGTCATTCAAATTATACGACATTTATAAGTACTCATTGAGACCCTTGTACATCTGCTAGACCTTTGTCTTTGTGTACGTACTTGTTTATCAATTCCCTTACAGGTATATATACTACAGCCTAATAACTTAATCCCCTGTAGGGTTGGCCGATATCAACTTTTTCACCACAATAACGATATTAAGAAATGTGTCGCGATTACAATATATATCGCAAAAAAATTGTTCAAATAAAAGTCTAAAATGTTCTAGTAAATCTAAATAAAAAGTGTTCTGGTAAATAAAACCCTTTCCATGTCTGCACTTCATCTTTTCTCACCTAAACTAAGATCCCCCTCACCCCATCACTCTGAGCTACACTGCTCCCATCACTCTAACTTCCCCCTCATCCCAGCACTCCTACCCTGAGATAGTCCCTCCATTTAAAAACACATTTATAAAATGTAAAAAAAAATATTAAATAGATTTTTGACAGTTAAAAATTGTCGAAAAATCTGTTTTCATACATTTGATACATTTTCATAAAGGTTTAGAGTGATGGCATGAGGGGGATGTTAGGGGGATGGAAGCAGTGTAGGTGAGAAATGGTGAAGTGCAGGCATGGCAGGGGGAGTTACGGGTCTCAGGGAGGACAGGAAGGGGTTAAGGGCCTCAGGGGGAGAGAGATAGTAGCTAAGGGTCCCAGGGTTAAGAGAGGAAGTGGTTAAGAGTCCCAGTGGGAGGGTGGGAAAGGGGTTAAGTGACCTAAGGGGAGGATGGAGAAGGGGTTAAGTGTCCCAGGGGTAAGAGAGGAAGGGGTTAAGTGCACGAGGGTGGGGGACGGAGGGCTTAACAAAAGGAAAGTGAGGAGAGAAGTTCCACCCTTTCCCTGCTGCAGCCTGCTGCAGCCTGCTGCTCTCACATGCCCTCTCTCCCCACCCTCCCTCTGAGTCAGCATTCAGAAGCAGGAAGGGAGGGGTACTTGGGGAGAGAGAAGCAGCGATATAGCACAGCGGCAGTTTCAAAGCTGCATCTCTGAGCACTGGCATCTCGTAATATTGCGATAAGAGGCGTACTGCCATATCGGCCCTCCGGGAGATTATGTTATCGCGATATTACTAAATATCGGTATATCGCCCAAACCTAGTCACTTGTAATTTCAATGTTGCTCTATATAAGGAACGTTTTCTTTTCTTTCTCCAAAGTAAGGGGTCTATTCTAGGAGCTCCGAAGTGGGACAAAGTGCTTCTAAAGTGACTATATAAGCGGATTGGCATGTTTTGCTACTCTGTAAGCCCTTGCCGCATGTCGAAACCGTGTCTAAACGGCTCGTTTTGCAAGCGGATTCACTCTTGCTCGAACAATTCGCTCGGTTTGCCAAAAAAGCCACTAACGTAGTGATGTAATCAGTTTTACCCCTCTATTCAGCTGCTTTCAAAAACCATACTTACAAAGAGATTTCTTTGATCTATATATATTTTTAACCCTTTTAGTGTCATATATTGAAATCCCTCCAGCTTAGACCAGGCTAAACAATTTGACCGTGTAGTTACTTATTTTACATAGTCAATAAAAAATGGCAAATGTGTTTCTGATGCGATGTATCTAACAAAAATTACCGTTACAAATCCTTGTTACATATCTTAATGTCTTTGATGTTTATTTTGTAGTTAAATGTTATTAACCCTATAGCTGCCAGGTGGGCCTGTCACACACTTCAGAGCAGCGCATTGCCGGCCATTCTGACAGCAAAAAGGGTTAATAGCTTTTTATATTTTGCCACAACAACAAACCCAACAGAATATACGTAATACATATTGCTCTAGTGAAAGCATTACAAGAGATAAGGTTATTGCAGCGGCTAGAAGGTTGTGGTGATTTGGAGTCATTTGCAAGGTATTTCATTCAAAATACATAATGGCAGCCAGATTGAAGGACACCCACACATTGTTTTTTCCCCCCATAATATTTGAAAATTGCTGGAAAATTTCACACTGACGTGTGCGTTTAGGAAGACAAAGTAAGGGCAATTGAAAAAAAAAAAAAAAAAAAGACAAATATTTAGGTGGCACTGAGACACTGAGGCTTTTAGGTGTTTTGGTGTTAGCGCCATCTATTGGTAATGCATGGTACTGATTTGAATAGTATGACATACATGTTTCCATTTAGAAACACAAAGCACCCTGTTGCAAAAGAATTGTATGAGATATTCCTATATGTGAATTGACAGCTCCCAGTTGCTAATATAAGCGAATGAGTGAGTATTGTGGCTTACAAATAAATGAATGTGCACTGGGAAATACAGCTGTATTAAACATGAAAAGTCATATGAAGAAGAAGATGATGACTACTATCCATTTGGTTTCTCTCTTTGACTTGCAACAAAGAACTAACCACTCAGCTTGTGTTCTCTCCCTCCAACTCTCCTTTGCAGGAGAGCAGAACGGTCATCAAAAGCAAACAGCAGCTGCATGAAAGCAACACTGTAAGCTCACTTCACGCTCAGGAGAAAACACTGAAGCTCCTCCTCGTGGGTAGTGAGTTTGGACACTTTCGAGCACATTTCTCCAGTTAAAAACTATAGAAATGATCCCTGAAAGTATAGTCTTAACCAACTAATGCTGCAAAGAAAATACACACTGCAAGTAACCCTCTTTAAAGTTATAGTGAGTTTTTCCAAAAATGTCAATATTCTGCTGCTCAAAGGGTGAGAAACTTTCTAAAATACAGTGTAGTAGAATTGTGATGCTAATATATTATCACAACGTCTCTATTAAGGCTCTTATTGAAGAGTTATAAGCAAACTATCCTAGTCATTTGCATGTGTCTTGCCCAGCAGCCAATCAGACAGACGTCCCCTTCCTGGCCTGTACATGGTGAATAAGGTTAGTGAATGATGTAAATGACTAGAGACGGAAGAAACCTATACATTCTGCTTTGCCTGCAAGAAAGAAAACATCTAAACACTGTAGTGTGTATAAATGAAATAAATATTTTGGAACTAAATTAACGTTCAGGAAATTAATCCCTCTGCTGAGCTACAAAACAGAAATAGTGTACAGTAGTCCCTTCTTTTTCTTATGTCTGGGCATCTGTATTAATACTGTACACAGTAATAAATATCTGTAAGAATACATGAAATCCTCAAAAGTACTTTAATGACCACCTATGATAATAAATATCATATGCGAAGAACCAAATGTTGTCTTTGGTATACATCACTGGGTGATCTGGTTGTTGGCTTTACCATCAGGAGTCCCAACTGCTGATTGTGATGTGCGAGCACGCATTGGTCTGTTTAGCTTCCTCAGATTCATATATATGTGTGTAACATGGTTAGTATTTTCTGTCTGTCTCTGCCCCTGTCACGTAAGGCCTTAGTAGTCTAGCCAGGGGAGAGCAAACTTTTGCAGCTGTGCCCCCCTGCCTTCCCTCCGCCGGTGCTCGCGCCCCCTCCCTTACCTTGATGCGGCGTCAAATGACGCCGCGGGGTCATGTGACGTCACGCAGCGTCATTTAAAGCGCGTGATGTCCCATCACATGACCCCGCGGCGTCATTTGACCCCACGTTGCCATGGACACGAATGACGCCGGCAGAGTCAAGGTAAGTAATAGCGTTGCAGAGGCCTGACGCGATCCCCCAGCATTTAATTTTAATGCCTCGGGGAAGAGCGCGGGGCCCCTGCAATGGCCCACGTCCCCCCAGAAAAATCGCCCGCCCCTCCCACTTTGCGCACCGCTGGTCTAGGCTGTGAGAAGCCAGTCTGTGGGCCTTTGACCCGCCTCATGCTCCTCTCTGAGTGACAGACAGAAGAGTGGTGGTGACTCAGGGCTTGTGTATAGCCTTTCAGGTATAAGTACAGACCTTGCGCCCTCCCCTTCTGGTTCCTCAGAGAGGCAGTGCCAAATTGAAGTAATCTGTTCTCCTCCTTCTAAGGAGTGGGAGGTAGAGCTTCTCTGCCCGGCTGGGAGGGAGAGAGAGAGAGGCCAGCCAGCCCTCATGGCTGGCTGGGCCTGTAAGATCTGATGCTCCAGGCTCAGAGAGCAAGCACCATCCAGAGGCCTGGTATCCTCTGATGACCCTATGCACTGCTGTAAAGAAGATCTACAGTGAGTGCTGAATAAAGATCCCTTTTGCTTCATCATACTCCTGTTTAAATGTCAGTCCCTGGGCAGGAGAGAAGAACTGTGCTTTAGTGGGGGACTGATCTCTGGACATCCTGGAGCCCACTACAGCTAGAGGCGGTAAGTACCAAGAAGAACATCAGTGATCATCAAAAGCTTGTCCTAGTCTCCTCAACATCGCAGACGACCTATCTCTCCTGATCCTCACGGGTACGCTAGCACCACACCTTGTAGCAGAATAACATCTCCCAGAGGAAGAGGAAACAGGGCTATATATGTGTACATATACATGTAGATGCACGTGTGTAACTATTTTCCACACTGATGCCCATTTCTATACGAGTGCCCCCGTACACATGTACGTACACATATTTTCTTATAGATATGGAGCAAAGACATATTCGATTGAATAGATTCATACATAGGTATTCGTCTTTATATCAATTTATATGTATCTATAGCTATTTCTGATCCTATCATTTTTTCAATAAAACTATAGATTTATATATCTAACAATAATGTCATTCAAATTATACGACATTTATAAGTACTCATTGAGACCCTTGTACATCTGCTAGACCTTTGTCTTTGTGTACGTACTTGTTTATCAATTCCCTTACAGGTATATATACTACAGCCTAATAACTTAATCCCCTGTAGGGTTGGCCGATATCAACTTTTTCACCACAATAACGATATTAAGAAATGTGTCGCGATTACAATATATATCGCAAAAAAATTGTTCAAATAAAAGTCTAAAATGTTCTAGTAAATCTAAATAAAAAGTGTTCTGGAAAATAAAACCCTTTCCATGTCTGCACTTCATCTTTTCTCACCTAAACTAAGATCCCCCTCACCCCATCACTCTGAGCTACACTGCTCCCATCACTCTAACTTCCCCCTCATCCCAGCACTCCTACCCTGAGATAGTCCCTCCATTTAAAAACACATTTATAAAATGTAAAAAAAAATATTAAATAGATTTTTGACAGTTAAAAATTGTCGAAAAATCTGTTTTCATACATTTGATACATTTTCATAAAGGTTTAGAGTGATGGCATGAGGGGGATGTTAGGGGGATGGAAGCAGTGTAGGTGAGAAATGGTGAAGTGCAGGCATGGCAGGGGGAGTTACGGGTCTCAGGGAGGACAGGAAGGGGTTAAGGGCCTCAGGGGGAGAGAGATAGTAGCTAAGGGTCCCAGGGTTAAGAGAGGAAGTGGTTAAGAGTCCCAGTGGGAGGGTGGGAAAGGGGTTAAGTGACCTAAGGGGAGGATGGAGAAGGGGTTAAGTGTCCCAGGGGTAAGAGAGGAAGGGGTTAAGTGCACGAGGGTGGGGGACGGAGGGCTTAACAAAAGGAAAGTGAGGAGAGAAGTTCCACCCTTTCCCTGCTGCAGCCTGCTGCAGCCTGCTGCTCTCACATGCCCTCTCTCCCCACCCTCCCTCTGAGTCAGCATTCAGAAGCAGGAAGGGAGGGGTACTTGGGGAGAGAGAAGCAGCGATATAGCACAGCGGCAGTTTCAAAGCTGCATCTCTGAGCACTGGCATCTCGTAATATTGCGATAAGAGGCGTACTGCCATATCGGCCCTCCGGGAGATTATGTTATCGCGATATTACTAAATATCGGTATATCGCCCAAACCTAGTCACTTGTAATTTCAATGTTGCTCTATATAAGGAACGTTTTCTTTTCTTTCTCCAAAGTAAGGGGTCTATTCTAGGAGCTCCGAAGTGGGACAAAGTGCTTCTAAAGTGACTATATAAGCGGATTGGCATGTTTTGCTACTCTGTAAGCCCTTGCCGCATGTCGAAACCGTGTCTAAACGGCTCGTTTTGCAAGCGGATTCACTCTTGCTCGAACAATTCGCTCGGTTTGCCAAAAAAGCCACTAACGTAGTGATGTAATCAGTTTTACCCCTCTATTCAGCTGCTTTCAAAAACCATACTTACAAAGAGATTTCTTTGATCTATATATATTTTTAACCCTTTTAGTGTCATATATTGAAATCCCTCCAGCTTAAACCAGGCTAAACAATTTGACCGTGTAGTTACTTATTTTACATAGTCAATAAAAAATGGCAAATGTGTTTCTGATGCGATGTATCTAACAAAAATTACCGTTACAAATCCTTGTTACATATCTTAATGTCTTTGATGTTTATTTTGTAGTTAAATGTTATTAACCCTATAGCTGCCAGGTGGGCCTGTCACACACTTCAGAGCAGCGCATTGCCGGCCATTCTGACAGCAAAAAGGGTTAATAGCTTTTTATATTTTGCCACAACAACAAACCCAACAGAATATACGTAATACATATTGCTCTAGTGAAAGCATTACAAGAGATAAGGTTATTGCAGCGGCTAGAAGGTTGTGGTGATTTGGAGTCATTTGCAAGGTATTTCATTCAAAATACATAATGGCAGCCAGATTGAAGGACACCCACACATTGTTTTTTCCCCCCATAATATTTGAAAATTGCTGGAAAATTTCACACTGACGTGTGCGTTTAGGAAGACAAAGTAAGGGCAATTGAAAAAAAAAAAAAAAAAGACAAATATTTAGGTGGCACTGAGACACTGAGGCTTTTAGGTGTTTTGGTGTTAGCGCCATCTATTGGTAATGCATGGTACTGATTTGAATAGTATGACATACATGTTTCCATTTAGAAACACAAAGCACCCTGTTGCAAAAGAATTGTATGAGATATTCCTATATGTGAATTGACAGCTCCCAGTTGCTAATATAAGCGAATGAGTGAGTATTGTGGCTTACAAATAAATGAATGTGCACTGGGAAATACAGCTGTATTAAACATGAAAAGTCATATGAAGAAGAAGAAGATGATGACTACTATCCATTTGGTTTCTCTCTTTGACTTGCAACAAAGAACTAACCACTCAGCTTGTGTTCTCTCCCTCCAACTCTCCTTTGCAGGAGAGCAGAACGGTCATCAAAAGCAAACAGCAGCTGCATGAAAGCAACACTGTAAGCTCACTTCACGCTCAGGAGAAAACACTGAAGCTCCTCCTCGTGGGTAGTGAGTTTGGACACTTTCGAGCACATTTCTCCAGTTAAAAACTATAGAAATGATCCCTGAAAGTATAGTCTTAACCAACTAATGCTGCAAAGAAAATACACACTGCAAGTAACCCTCTTTAAAGTTATAGTGAGTTTTTTCAAAAATGTCAATATTCTGCTGCTCAAAGGGTGAGAAACTTTCTAAAATACAGTGTAGTAGAATTGTGATGCTAATATATTATCACAACGTCTCTATTAAGGCTCTTATTGAAGAGTTATAAGCAAACTATCCTAGTCATTTGCATGTGTCTAGCCCAGCAGCCAATCAGACAGACGTCCCCTTTGTGGTGCTTTGGAAATGCCTGGCCTGTACATGGTGAATAAGGTTAGTGAATGATGTAAATGACTAGAGACGGAAGAAACCTATACATTCTGCTTTGCCTGCAAGAAAGAAAACATCTAAACACTGTAGTGTGTATAAATGAAATAAATATTTTGGAACTAAATTAACGTTCAGGAAATTAATCCCTCTGCTGAGCTACAAAACAGAAATAGTGTACAGTAGTCCCTTCTTTTTCTTATGTCTGGGCATCTGTATTAATACTGTACACAGTAATAAATATCTGTAAGAATACATGAAATCCTCAAAAGTACTTTAATGACCACCTATGATAATAAATATCATATGCGAAGAACCAAATGTTGTCTTTGGTATACATCACTGGGTGATCTGGTTGTTGGCTTTTCCATCAGGAGTCCCAACTGCTGATTGTGATGTGCGAGCACGCATTGGTCTGTTTAGCTTCCTCAGATTCATATATATGTGTGTAACATGGTTAGTATTTTCTGTCTGTCTCTGCCCCTGTCACGTAAGGCCTTAGTAGTCTAGCCAGGGGAGAGCAAACTTTTGCAGCTGTGCCCCCCTGCCTTCCCTCCGCCGGTGCTCGCGCCCCCTCCCTTACCTTGATGCGGCGTCAAATGACGCCGCGGGGTCATGTGACGTCACGCAGCGTCATTTAAAGCGCGTGATGTCCCATCACATGACCCCGCGGCGTCATTTGACCCCACGTTGCCATGGACACGAATGACGCCGGCAGAGTCAAGGTAAGTAATAGCGTTGCAGAGGCCTGACGCGATCCCCCAGCATTTAATTTTAATGCCTCGGGGAAGAGCGCGGGGCCCCTGCAATGGCCCACGTCCCCCCAGAAAAATCTCCCGCCCCTCCCACTTTGCGCACCGCTGGTCTAGGCTGTGAGAAGCCAGTCTGTGGGCCTTTGACCCGCCTCATGCTCCTCTCTGAGTGACAGACAGAAGAGTGGTGGTGACTCAGGGCTTGTGTATAGCCTTTCAGGTATAAGTACAGACCTTGCGCCCTCCCCTTCTGGTTCCTCAGAGAGGCAGTGCCAAATTGAAGTAATCTGTTCTCCTCCTTCTAAGGAGTGGGAGGTAGAGCTTCTCCGCCCGGCTGGGAGGGAGAGAGAGAGAGGCCAGCCAGCCCTCATGGCTGGCTGGGCCTGTAAGATCTGATGCTCCAGGCTCAGAGAGCAAGCACCATCCAGAGGCCTGGTATCCTCTGATGACCCTATGCACTGCTGTAAAGAAGATCTACAGTGAGTGCTGAATAAAGATCCCTTTTGCTTCATCATACTCCTGTTTAAATGTCAGTCCCTGGGCAGGAGAGAAGAACTGTGCTTTAGTGGGGGACTGATCTCTGGACATCCTGGAGCCCACTACAGCTAGAGGCGGTAAGTACCAAGAAGAACATCAGTGATCATCAAAAGCTTGTCCTAGTCTCCTCAACATCGCAGACGACCTATCTCTCCTGATCCTCACGGGTACGCTAGCACCACACCTTGTAGCAGAATAACATCTCCCAGAGGAAGAGGAAACAGGGCTATATATGTGTACATATACATGTAGATGCACGTGTGTAACTATTTTCCACACTGATGCCCATTTCTATACGAGTGCCCCCGTACACATGTACGTACACATATTTTCTTATAGATATGGAGCAAAGACATATTCGATTGAATAGATTCATACATAGGTATTCGTCTTTATATCAATTTATATGTATCTATAGCTATTTCTGATCCTATCATTTTTTCAATAAAACTATAGATTTATATATCTAACAATAATGTCATTCAAATTATACGACATTTATAAGTACTCATTGAGACCCTTGTACATCTGCTAGACCTTTGTCTTTGTGTACGTACTTGTTTATCAATTCCCTTACAGGTATATATACTACAGCCTAATAACTTAATCCCCTGTAGGGTTGGCCGATATCAACTTTTTCACCACAATAACGATATTAAGAAATGTGTCGCGATTACAATATATATCGCAAAAAAATTGTTCAAATAAAAGTCTAAAATGTTCTAGTAAATCTAAATAAAAAGTGTTCTGGAAAATAAAACCCTTTCCATGTCTGCACTTCATCTTTTCTCACCTAAACTAAGATCCCCCTCACCCCATCACTCTGAGCTACACTGCTCCCATCACTCTAACTTCCCCCTCATCCCAGCACTCCTACCCTGAGATAGTCCCTCCATTTAAAAACACATTTATAAAATGTAAAAAAAAATATTAAATAGATTTTTGACAGTTAAAAATTGTCGAAAAATCTGTTTTCATACATTTGATACATTTTCATAAAGGTTTAGAGTGATGGCATGAGGGGGATGTTAGGGGGATGGAAGCAGTGTAGGTGAGAAATGGTGAAGTGCAGGCATGGCAGGGGGAGTTACGGGTCTCAGGGAGGACAGGAAGGGGTTAAGGGCCTCAGGGGGAGAGAGATAGTAGCTAAGGGTCCCAGGGTTAAGAGAGGAAGTGGTTAAGAGTCCCAGTGGGAGGGTGGGAAAGGGGTTAAGTGACCTAAGGGGAGGATGGAGAAGGGGTTAAGTGTCCCAGGGGTAAGAGAGGAAGGGGTTAAGTGCACGAGGGTGGGGGACGGAGGGCTTAACAAAAGGAAAGTGAGGAGAGAAGTTCCACCCTTTCCCTGCTGCAGCCTGCTGCAGCCTGCTGCTCTCACATGCCCTCTCTCCCCACCCTCCCTCTGAGTCAGCATTCAGAAGCAGGAAGGGAGGGGTACTTGGGGAGAGAGAAGCAGCGATATAGCACAGCGGCAGTTTCAAAGCTGCATCTCTGAGCACTGGCATCTCGTAATATTGCGATAAGAGGCGTACTGCCATATCGGCCCTCCGGGAGATTATGTTATCGCGATATTACTAAATATCGGTATATCGCCCAAACCTAGTCACTTGTAATTTCAATGTTGCTCTATATAAGGAACGTTTTCTTTTCTTTCTCCAAAGTAAGGGGTCTATTCTAGGAGCTCCGAAGTGGGACAAAGTGCTTCTAAAGTGACTATATAAGCGGATTGGCATGTTTTGCTACTCTGTAAGCCCTTGCCGCATGTCGAAACCGTGTCTAAACGGCTCGTTTTGCAAGCGGATTCACTCTTGCTCGAACAATTCGCTCGGTTTGCCAAAAAAGCCACTAACGTAGTGATGTAATCAGTTTTACCCCTCTATTCAGCTGCTTTCAAAAACCATACTTACAAAGAGATTTCTTTGATCTATATATATTTTTAACCCTTTTAGTGTCATATATTGAAATCCCTCCAGCTTAGACCAGGCTAAACAATTTGACCGTGTAGTTACTTATTTTACATAGTCAATAAAAAATGGCAAATGTGTTTCTGATGCGATGTATCTAACAAAAATTACCGTTACAAATCCTTGTTACATATCTTAATGTCTTTGATGTTTATTTTGTAGTTAAATGTTATTAACCCTATAGCTGCCAGGTGGGCCTGTCACACACTTCAGAGCAGCGCATTGCCGGCCATTCTGACAGCAAAAAGGGTTAATAGCTTTTTATATTTTGCCACAACAACAAACCCAACAGAATATACGTAATACATATTGCTCTAGTGAAAGCATTACAAGAGATAAGGTTATTGCAGCGGCTAGAAGGTTGTGGTGATTTGGAGTCATTTGCAAGGTATTTCATTCAAAATACATAATGGCAGCCAGATTGAAGGACACCCACACATTGTTTTTTCCCCCCATAATATTTGAAAATTGCTGGAAAATTTCACACTGACGTGTGCGTTTAGGAAGACAAAGTAAGGGCAATTGAAAAAAAAAAAAAAAAAAGACAAATATTTAGGTGGCACTGAGACACTGAGGCTTTTAGGTGTTTTGGTGTTAGCGCCATCTATTGGTAATGCATGGTACTGATTTGAATAGTATGACATACATGTTTCCATTTAGAAACACAAAGCACCCTGTTGCAAAAGAATTGTATGAGATATTCCTATATGTGAATTGACAGCTCCCAGTTGCTAATATAAGCGAATGAGTGAGTATTGTGGCTTACAAATAAATGAATGTGCACTGGGAAATACAGCTGTATTAAACATGAAAAGTCATATGAAGAAGAAGATGATGACTACTATCCATTTGGTTTCTCTCTTTGACTTGCAACAAAGAACTAACCACTCAGCTTGTGTTCTCTCCCTCCAACTCTCCTTTGCAGGAGAGCAGAACGGTCATCAAAAGCAAACAGCAGCTGCATGAAAGCAACACTGTAAGCTCACTTCACGCTCAGGAGAAAACACTGAAGCTCCTCCTCGTGGGTAGTGAGTTTGGACACTTTCGAGCACATTTCTCCAGTTAAAAACTATAGAAATGATCCCTGAAAGTATAGTCTTAACCAACTAATGCTGCAAAGAAAATACACACTGCAAGTAACCCTCTTTAAAGTTATAGTGAGTTTTTCCAAAAATGTCAATATTCTGCTGCTCAAAGGGTGAGAAACTTTCTAAAATACAGTGTAGTAGAATTGTGATGCTAATATATTATCACAACGTCTCTATTAAGGCTCTTATTGAAGAGTTATAAGCAAACTATCCTAGTCATTTGCATGTGTCTTGCCCAGCAGCCAATCAGACAGACGTCCCCTTCCTGGCCTGTACATGGTGAATAAGGTTAGTGAATGATGTAAATGACTAGAGACGGAAGAAACCTATACATTCTGCTTTGCCTGCAAGAAAGAAAACATCTAAACACTGTAGTGTGTATAAATGAAATAAATATTTTGGAACTAAATTAACGTTCAGGAAATTAATCCCTCTGCTGAGCTACAAAACAGAAATAGTGTACAGTAGTCCCTTCTTTTTCTTATGTCTGGGCATCTGTATTAATACTGTACACAGTAATAAATATCTGTAAGAATACATGAAATCCTCAAAAGTACTTTAATGACCACCTATGATAATAAATATCATATGCGAAGAACCAAATGTTGTCTTTGGTATACATCACTGGGTGATCTGGTTGTTGGCTTTACCATCAGGAGTCCCAACTGCTGATTGTGATGTGCGAGCACGCATTGGTCTGTTTAGCTTCCTCAGATTCATATATATGTGTGTAACATGGTTAGTATTTTCTGTCTGTCTCTGCCCCTGTCACGTAAGGCCTTAGTAGTCTAGCCAGGGGAGAGCAAACTTTTGCAGCTGTGCCCCCCTGCCTTCCCTCCGCCGGTGCTCGCGCCCCCTCCCTTACCTTGATGCGGCGTCAAATGACGCCGCGGGGTCATGTGACGTCACGCAGCGTCATTTAAAGCGCGTGATGTCCCATCACATGACCCCGCGGCGTCATTTGACCCCACGTTGCCATGGACACGAATGACGCCGGCAGAGTCAAGGTAAGTAATAGCGTTGCAGAGGCCTGACGCGATCCCCCAGCATTTAATTTTAATGCCTCGGGGAAGAGCGCGGGGCCCCTGCAATGGCCCACGTCCCCCCAGAAAAATCTCCCGCCCCTCCCACTTTGCGCACCGCTGGTCTAGGCTGTGAGAAGCCAGTCTGTGGGCCTTTGACCCGCCTCATGCTCCTCTCTGAGTGACAGACAGAAGAGTGGTGGTGACTCAGGGCTTGTGTATAGCCTTTCAGGTATAAGTACAGACCTTGCGCCCTCCCCTTCTGGTTCCTCAGAGAGGCAGTGCCAAATTGAAGTAATCTGTTCTCCTCCTTCTAAGGAGTGGGAGGTAGAGCTTCTCCGCCCAGCTGGGAGGGAGAGAGAGAGAGGCCAGCCAGCCCTCATGGCTGGCTGGGCCTGTAAGATCTGATGCTCCAGGCTCAGAGAGCAAGCACCATCCAGAGGCCTGGTATCCTCTGATGACCCTATGCACTGCTGTAAAGAAGATCTACAGTGAGTGCTGAATAAAGATCCCTTTTGCTTCATCATACTCCTGTTTAAATGTCAGTCCCTGGGCAGGAGAGAAGAACTGTGCTTTAGTGGGGGACTGATCTCTGGACATCCTGGAGCCCACTACAGCTAGAGGCGGTAAGTACCAAGAAGAACATCAGTGATCATCAAAAGCTTGTCCTAGTCTCCTCAACATCGCAGACGACCTATCTCTCCTGATCCTCACGGGTACGCTAGCACCACACCTTGTAGCAGAATAACATCTCCCAGAGGAAGAGGAAACAGGGCTATATATGTGTACATATACATGTAGATGCACGTGTGTAACTATTTTCCACACTGATGCCCATTTCTATACGAGTGCCCCCGTACACATGTACGTACACATATTTTCTTATAGATATGGAGCAAAGACATATTCGATTGAATAGATTCATACATAGGTATTCGTCTTTATATCAATTTATATGTATCTATAGCTATTTCTGATCCTATCATTTTTTCAATAAAACTATAGATTTATATATCTAACAATAATGTCATTCAAATTATACGACATTTATAAGTACTCATTGAGACCCTTGTACATCTGCTAGACCTTTGTCTTTGTGTACGTACTTGTTTATCAATTCCCTTACAGGTATATATACTACAGCCTAATAACTTAATCCCCTGTAGGGTTGGCCGATATCAACTTTTTCACCACAATAACGATATTAAGAAATGTGTCGCGATTACAATATATATCGCAAAAAAATTGTTCAAATAAAAGTCTAAAATGTTCTAGTAAATCTAAATAAAAAGTGTTCTGGAAAATAAAACCCTTTCCATGTCTGCACTTCATCTTTTCTCACCTAAACTAAGATCCCCCTCACCCCATCACTCTGAGCTACACTGCTCCCATCACTCTAACTTCCCCCTCATCCCAGCACTCCTACCCTGAGATAGTCCCTCCATTTAAAAACACATTTATAAAATGTAAAAAAAAATATTAAATAGATTTTTGACAGTTAAAAATTGTCGAAAAATCTGTTTTCATACATTTGATACATTTTCATAAAGGTTTAGAGTGATGGCATGAGGGGGATGTTAGGGGGATGGAAGCAGTGTAGGTGAGAAATGGTGAAGTGCAGGCATGGCAGGGGGAGTTACGGGTCTCAGGGAGGACAGGAAGGGGTTAAGGGCCTCAGGGGGAGAGAGATAGTAGCTAAGGGTCCCAGGGTTAAGAGAGGAAGTGGTTAAGAGTCCCAGTGGGAGGGTGGGAAAGGGGTTAAGTGACCTAAGGGGAGGATGGAGAAGGGGTTAAGTGTCCCAGGGGTAAGAGAGGAAGGGGTTAAGTGCACGAGGGTGGGGGACGGAGGGCTTAACAAAAGGAAAGTGAGGAGAGAAGTTCCACCCTTTCCCTGCTGCAGCCTGCTGCAGCCTGCTGCTCTCACATGCCCTCTCTCCCCACCCTCCCTCTGAGTCAGCATTCAGAAGCAGGAAGGGAGGGGTACTTGGGGAGAGAGAAGCAGCGATATAGCACAGCGGCAGTTTCAAAGCTGCATCTCTGAGCACTGGCATCTCGTAATATTGCGATAAGAGGCGTACTGCCATATCGGCCCTCCGGGAGATTATGTTATCGCGATATTACTAAATATCGGTATATCGCCCAAACCTAGTCACTTGTAATTTCAATGTTGCTCTATATAAGGAACGTTTTCTTTTCTTTCTCCAAAGTAAGGGGTCTATTCTAGGAGCTCCGAAGTGGGACAAAGTGCTTCTAAAGTGACTATATAAGCGGATTGGCATGTTTTGCTACTCTGTAAGCCCTTGCCGCATGTCGAAACCGTGTCTAAACGGCTCGTTTTGCAAGCGGATTCACTCTTGCTCGAACAATTCGCTCGGTTTGCCAAAAAAGCCACTAACGTAGTGATGTAATCAGTTTTACCCCTCTATTCAGCTGCTTTCAAAAACCATACTTACAAAGAGATTTCTTTGATCTATATATATTTTTAACCCTTTTAGTGTCATATATTGAAATCCCTCCAGCTTAGACCAGGCTAAACAATTTGACCGTGTAGTTACTTATTTTACATAGTCAATAAAAAATGGCAAATGTGTTTCTGATGCGATGTATCTAACAAAAATTACCGTTACAAATCCTTGTTACATATCTTAATGTCTTTGATGTTTATTTTGTAGTTAAATGTTATTAACCCTATAGCTGCCAGGTGGGCCTGTCACACACTTCAGAGCAGCGCATTGCCGGCCATTCTGACAGCAAAAAGGGTTAATAGCTTTTTATATTTTGCCACAACAACAAACCCAACAGAATATACGTAATACATATTGCTCTAGTGAAAGCATTACAAGAGATAAGGTTATTGCAGCGGCTAGAAGGTTGTGGTGATTTGGAGTCATTTGCAAGGTATTTCATTCAAAATACATAATGGCAGCCAGATTGAAGGACACCCACACATTGTTTTTTCCCCCCATAATATTTGAAAATTGCTGGAAAATTTCACACTGACGTGTGCGTTTAGGAAGACAAAGTAAGGGCAATTGAAAAAAAAAAAAAAAAAAGACAAATATTTAGGTGGCACTGAGACACTGAGGCTTTTAGGTGTTTTGGTGTTAGCGCCATCTATTGGTAATGCATGGTACTGATTTGAATAGTATGACATACATGTTTCCATTTAGAAACACAAAGCACCCTGTTGCAAAAGAATTGTATGAGATATTCCTATATGTGAATTGACAGCTCCCAGTTGCTAATATAAGCGAATGAGTGAGTATTGTGGCTTACAAATAAATGAATGTGCACTGGGAAATACAGCTGTATTAAACATGAAAAGTCATATGAAGAAGAAGAAGATGATGACTACTATCCATTTGGTTTCTCTCTTTGACTTGCAACAAAGAACTAACCACTCAGCTTGTGTTCTCTCCCTCCAACTCTCCTTTGCAGGAGAGCAGAACGGTCATCAAAAGCAAACAGCAGCTGCATGAAAGCAACACTGTAAGCTCACTTCACGCTCAGGAGAAAACACTGAAGCTCCTCCTCGTGGGTAGTGAGTTTGGACACTTTCGAGCACATTTCTCCAGTTAAAAACTATAGAAATGATCCCTGAAAGTATAGTCTTAACCAACTAATGCTGCAAAGAAAATACACACTGCAAGTAACCCTCTTTAAAGTTATAGTGAGTTTTTCCAAAAATGTCAATATTCTGCTGCTCAAAGGGTGAGAAACTTTCTAAAATACAGTGTAGTAGAATTGTGATGCTAATATATTATCACAACGTCTCTATTAAGGCTCTTATTGAAGAGTTATAAGCAAACTATCCTAGTCATTTGCATGTGTCTTGCCCAGCAGCCAATCAGACAGACGTCCCCTTCCTGGCCTGTACATGGTGAATAAGGTTAGTGAATGATGTAAATGACTAGAGACGGAAGAAACCTATACATTCTGCTTTGCCTGCAAGAAAGAAAACATCTAAACACTGTAGTGTGTATAAATGAAATAAATATTTTGGAACTAAATTAACGTTCAGGAAATTAATCCCTCTGCTGAGCTACAAAACAGAAATAGTGTACAGTAGTCCCTTCTTTTTCTTATGTCTGGGCATCTGTATTAATACTGTACACAGTAATAAATATCTGTAAGAATACATGAAATCCTCAAAAGTACTTTAATGACCACCTATGATAATAAATATCATATGCGAAGAACCAAATGTTGTCTTTGGTATACATCACTGGGTGATCTGGTTGTTGGCTTTACCATCAGGAGTCCCAACTGCTGATTGTGATGTGCGAGCACGCATTGGTCTGTTTAGCTTCCTCAGATTCATATATATGTGTGTAACATGGTTAGTATTTTCTGTCTGTCTCTGCCCCTGTCACGTAAGGCCTTAGTAGTCTAGCCAGGGGAGAGCAAACTTTTGCAGCTGTGCCCCCCTGCCTTCCCTCCGCCGGTGCTCGCGCCCCCTCCCTTACCTTGATGCGGCGTCAAATGACGCCGCGGGGTCATGTGACGTCACGCAGCGTCATTTAAAGCGCGTGATGTCCCATCACATGACCCCGCGGCGTCATTTGACCCCACGTTGCCATGGACACGAATGACGCCGGCAGAGTCAAGGTAAGTAATAGCGTTGCAGAGGCCTGACGCGATCCCCCAGCATTTAATTTTAATGCCTCGGGGAAGAGCGCGGGGCCCCTGCAATGGCCCACGTCCCCCCAGAAAAATCTCCCGCCCCTCCCACTTTGCGCACCGCTGGTCTAGGCTGTGAGAAGCCAGTCTGTGGGCCTTTGACCCGCCTCATGCTCCTCTCTGAGTGACAGACAGAAGAGTGGTGGTGACTCAGGGCTTGTGTATAGCCTTTCAGGTATAAGTACAGACCTTGCGCCCTCCCCTTCTGGTTCCTCAGAGAGGCAGTGCCAAATTGAAGTAATCTGTTCTCCTCCTTCTAAGGAGTGGGAGGTAGAGCTTCTCCGCCCAGCTGGGAGGGAGAGAGAGAGAGGCCAGCCAGCCCTCATGGCTGGCTGGGCCTGTAAGATCTGATGCTCCAGGCTCAGAGAGCAAGCACCATCCAGAGGCCTGGTATCCTCTGATGACCCTATGCACTGCTGTAAAGAAGATCTACAGTGAGTGCTGAATAAAGATCCCTTTTGCTTCATCATACTCCTGTTTAAATGTCAGTCCCTGGGCAGGAGAGAAGAACTGTGCTTTAGTGGGGGACTGATCTCTGGACATCCTGGAGCCCACTACAGCTAGAGGCGGTAAGTACCAAGAAGAACATCAGTGATCATCAAAAGCTTGTCCTAGTCTCCTCAACATCGCAGACGACCTATCTCTCCTGATCCTCACGGGTACGCTAGCACCACACCTTGTAGCAGAATAACATCTCCCAGAGGAAGAGGAAACAGGGCTATATATGTGTACATATACATGTAGATGCACGTGTGTAACTATTTTCCACACTGATGCCCATTTCTATACGAGTGCCCCCGTACACATGTACGTACACATATTTTCTTATAGATATGGAGCAAAGACATATTCGATTGAATAGATTCATACATAGGTATTCGTCTTTATATCAATTTATATGTATCTATAGCTATTTCTGATCCTATCATTTTTTCAATAAAACTATAGATTTATATATCTAACAATAATGTCATTCAAATTATACGACATTTATAAGTACTCATTGAGACCCTTGTACATCTGCTAGACCTTTGTCTTTGTGTACGTACTTGTTTATCAATTCCCTTACAGGTATATATACTACAGCCTAATAACTTAATCCCCTGTAGGGTTGGCCGATATCAACTTTTTCACCACAATAACGATATTAAGAAATGTGTCGCGATTACAATATATATCGCAAAAAAATTGTTCAAATAAAAGTCTAAAATGTTCTAGTAAATCTAAATAAAAAGTGTTCTGGAAAATAAAACCCTTTCCATGTCTGCACTTCATCTTTTCTCACCTAAACTAAGATCCCCCTCACCCCATCACTCTGAGCTACACTGCTCCCATCACTCTAACTTCCCCCTCATCCCAGCACTCCTACCCTGAGATAGTCCCTCCATTTAAAAACACATTTATAAAATGTAAAAAAAAATATTAAATAGATTTTTGACAGTTAAAAATTGTCGAAAAATCTGTTTTCATACATTTGATACATTTTCATAAAGGTTTAGAGTGATGGCATGAGGGGGATGTTAGGGGGATGGAAGCAGTGTAGGTGAGAAATGGTGAAGTGCAGGCATGGCAGGGGGAGTTACGGGTCTCAGGGAGGACAGGAAGGGGTTAAGGGCCTCAGGGGGAGAGAGATAGTAGCTAAGGGTCCCAGGGTTAAGAGAGGAAGTGGTTAAGAGTCCCAGTGGGAGGGTGGGAAAGGGGTTAAGTGACCTAAGGGGAGGATGGAGAAGGGGTTAAGTGTCCCAGGGGTAAGAGAGGAAGGGGTTAAGTGCACGAGGGTGGGGGACGGAGGGCTTAACAAAAGGAAAGTGAGGAGAGAAGTTCCACCCTTTCCCTGCTGCAGCCTGCTGCAGCCTGCTGCTCTCACATGCCCTCTCTCCCCACCCTCCCTCTGAGTCAGCATTCAGAAGCAGGAAGGGAGGGGTACTTGGGGAGAGAGAAGCAGCGATATAGCACAGCGGCAGTTTCAAAGCTGCATCTCTGAGCACTGGCATCTCGTAATATTGCGATAAGAGGCGTACTGCCATATCGGCCCTCCGGGAGATTATGTTATCGCGATATTACTAAATATCGGTATATCGCCCAAACCTAGTCACTTGTAATTTCAATGTTGCTCTATATAAGGAACGTTTTCTTTTCTTTCTCCAAAGTAAGGGGTCTATTCTAGGAGCTCCGAAGTGGGACAAAGTGCTTCTAAAGTGACTATATAAGCGGATTGGCATGTTTTGCTACTCTGTAAGCCCTTGCCGCATGTCGAAACCGTGTCTAAACGGCTCGTTTTGCAAGCGGATTCACTCTTGCTCGAACAATTCGCTCGGTTTGCCAAAAAAGCCACTAACGTAGTGATGTAATCAGTTTTACCCCTCTATTCAGCTGCTTTCAAAAACCATACTTACAAAGAGATTTCTTTGATCTATATATATTTTTAACCCTTTTAGTGTCATATATTGAAATCCCTCCAGCTTAGACCAGGCTAAACAATTTGACCGTGTAGTTACTTATTTTACATAGTCAATAAAAAATGGCAAATGTGTTTCTGATGCGATGTATCTAACAAAAATTACCGTTACAAATCCTTGTTACATATCTTAATGTCTTTGATGTTTATTTTGTAGTTAAATGTTATTAACCCTATAGCTGCCAGGTGGGCCTGTCACACACTTCAGAGCAGCGCATTGCCGGCCATTCTGACAGCAAAAAGGGTTAATAGCTTTTTATATTTTGCCACAACAACAAACCCAACAGAATATACGTAATACATATTGCTCTAGTGAAAGCATTACAAGAGATAAGGTTATTGCAGCGGCTAGAAGGTTGTGGTGATTTGGAGTCATTTGCAAGGTATTTCATTCAAAATACATAATGGCAGCCAGATTGAAGGACACCCACACATTGTTTTTTCCCCCCATAATATTTGAAAATTGCTGGAAAATTTCACACTGACGTGTGCGTTTAGGAAGACAAAGTAAGGGCAATTGAAAAAAAAAAAAAAAGAAAAGACAAATATTTAGGTGGCACTGAGACACTGAGGCTTTTAGGTGTTTTGGTGTTAGCGCCATCTATTGGTAATGCATGGTACTGATTTGAATAGTATGACATACATGTTTCCATTTAGAAACACAAAGCACCCTGTTGCAAAAGAATTGTATGAGATATTCCTATATGTGAATTGACAGCTCCCAGTTGCTAATATAAGCGAATGAGTGAGTATTGTGGCTTACAAATAAATGAATGTGCACTGGGAAATACAGCTGTATTAAACATGAAAAGTCATATGAAGAAGAAGAAGATGATGACTACTATCCATTTGGTTTCTCTCTTTGACTTGCAACAAAGAACTAACCACTCAGCTTGTGTTCTCTCCCTCCAACTCTCCTTTGCAGGAGAGCAGAACGGTCATCAAAAGCAAACAGCAGCTGCATGAAAGCAACACTGTAAGCTCACTTCACGCTCAGGAGAAAACACTGAAGCTCCTCCTCGTGGGTAGTGAGTTTGGACACTTTCGAGCACATTTCTCCAGTTAAAAACTATAGAAATGATCCCTGAAAGTATAGTCTTAACCAACTAATGCTGCAAAGAAAATACACACTGCAAGTAACCCTCTTTACAGTTATAGTGAGTTTTTCCAAAAATGTCAATATTCTGCTGCTCAAAGGGTGAGAAACTTTCTAAAATACAGTGTAGTAGAATTGTGATGCTAATATATTATCACAACGTCTCTATTAAGGCTCTTATTGAAGAGTTATAAGCAAACTATCCTAGTCATTTGCATGTGTCTTGCCCAGCAGCCAATCAGACAGACGTCCCCTTCCTGGCCTGTACATGGTGAATAAGGTTAGTGAATGATGTAAATGACTAGAGACGGAAGAAACCTATACATTCTGCTTTGCCTGCAAGAAAGAAAACATCTAAACACTGTAGTGTGTATAAATGAAATAAATATTTTGGAACTAAATTAACGTTCAGGAAATTAATCCCTCTGCTGAGCTACAAAACAGAAATAGTGTACAGTAGTCCCTTCTTTTTCTTATGTCTGGGCATCTGTATTAATACTGTACACAGTAATAAATATCTGTAAGAATACATGAAATCCTCAAAAGTACTTTAATGACCACCTATGATAATAAATATCATATGCGAAGAACCAAATGTTGTCTTTGGTATACATCACTGGGTGATCTGGTTGTTGGCTTTACCATCAGGAGTCCCAACTGCTGATTGTGATGTGCGAGCACGCATTGGTCTGTTTAGCTTCCTCAGATTCATATATATGTGTGTAACATGGTTAGTATTTTCTGTCTGTCTCTGCCCCTGTCACGTAAGGCCTTAGTAGTCTAGCCAGGGGAGAGCAAACTTTTGCAGCTGTGCCCCCCTGCCTTCCCTCCGCCGGTGCTCGCGCCCCCTCCCTTACCTTGATGCGGCGTCAAATGACGCCGCGGGGTCATGTGACGTCACGCAGCGTCATTTAAAGCGCGTGATGTCCCATCACATGACCCCGCGGCGTCATTTGACCCCACGTTGCCATGGACACGAATGACGCCGGCAGAGTCAAGGTAAGTAATAGCGTTGCAGAGGCCTGACGCGATCCCCCAGCATTTAATTTTAATGCCTCGGGGAAGAGCGCGGGGCCCCTGCAATGGCCCACGTCCCCCCAGAAAAATCTCCCGCCCCTCCCACTTTGCGCACCGCTGGTCTAGGCTGTGAGAAGCCAGTCTGTGGGCCTTTGACCCGCCTCATGCTCCTCTCTGAGTGACAGACAGAAGAGTGGTGGTGACTCAGGGCTTGTGTATAGCCTTTCAGGTATAAGTACAGACCTTGCGCCCTCCCCTTCTGGTTCCTCAGAGAGGCAGTGCCAAATTGAAGTAATCTGTTCTCCTCCTTCTAAGGAGTGGGAGGTAGAGCTTCTCCGCCCGGCTGGGAGGGAGAGAGAGAGAGGCCAGCCAGCCCTCATGGCTGGCTGGGCCTGTAAGATCTGATGCTCCAGGCTCAGAGAGCAAGCACCATCCAGAGGCCTGGTATCCTCTGATGACCCTATGCACTGCTGTAAAGAAGATCTACAGTGAGTGCTGAATAAAGATCCCTTTTGCTTCATCATACTCCTGTTTAAATGTCAGTCCCTGGGCAGGAGAGAACTGTGCTTTAGTGGGGGACTGATCTCTGGACATCCTGGAGCCCACTACAGCTAGAGGCGGTAAGTACCAAGAAGAACATCAGTGATCATCAAAAGCTTGTCCTAGTCTCCTCAACATCGCAGACGACCTATCTCTCCTGATCCTCACAGGTACGCTAGCACCACACCTTGTAGCAGAATAACATCTCCCAGAGGAAGAGGAAACAGGGCTATATATGTGTACATATACATGTAGATGCACGTGTGTAACTATTTTCCACACTGATGCCCATTTCTATACGAGTGCCCCCGTACACATGTACGTACACATATTTTCTTATAGATATGGAGCAAAGACATATTCGATTGAATAGATTCATACATAGGTATTCGTCTTTATATCAATTTATATGTATCTATAGCTATTTCTGATCCTATCATTTTTTCAATAAAACTATAGATTTATATATCTAACAATAATGTCATTCAAATTATACGACATTTATAAGTACTCATTGAGACCCTTGTACATCTGCTAGACCTTTGTCTTTGTGTACGTACTTGTTTATCAATTCCCTTACAGGTATATATACTACAGCCTAATAACTTAATCCCCTGTAGGGTTGGCCGATATCAACTTTTTCACCACAATAACGATATTAAGAAATGTGTCGCGATTACAATATATATCGCAAAAAAATTGTTCAAATAAAAGTCTAAAATGTTCTAGTAAATCTAAATAAAAAGTGTTCTGGAAAATAAAACCCTTTCCATGTCTGCACTTCATCTTTTCTCACCTAAACTAAGATCCCCCTCACCCCATCACTCTGAGCTACACTGCTCCCATCACTCTAACTTCCCCCTCATCCCAGCACTCCTACCCTGAGATAGTCCCTCCATTTAAAAACACATTTAAAAAATGTAAAAAAAAATATTAAATAGATTTTTGACAGTTAAAAATTGTCGAAAAATCTGTTTTCATACATTTGATACATTTTCATAAAGGTTTAGAGTGATGGCATGAGGGGGATGTTAGGGGGATGGAAGCAGTGTAGGTGAGAAATGGTGAAGTGCAGGCATGGCAGGGGGAGTTACGGGTCTCAGGGAGGACAGGAAGGGGTTAAGGGCCTCAGGGGGAGAGAGATAGTAGCTAAGGGTCCCAGGGTTAAGAGAGGAAGTGGTTAAGAGTCCCAGTGGGAGGGTGGGAAAGGGGTTAAGTGACCTAAGGGGAGGATGGAGAAGGGGTTAAGTGTCCCAGGGGTAAGAGAGGAAGGGGTTAAGTGCACGAGGGTGGGGGACGGAGGGCTTAACAAAAGGAAAGTGAGGAGAGAAGTTCCACCCTTTCCCTGCTGCAGCCTGCTGCAGCCTGCTGCTCTCACATGCCCTCTCTCCCCACCCTCCCTCTGAGTCAGCATTCAGAAGCAGGAAGGGAGGGGTACTTGGGGAGAGAGAAGCAGCGATATAGCACAGCGGCAGTTTCAAAGCTGCATCTCTGAGCACTGGCATCTCGTAATATTGCGATAAGAGGCGTACTGCCATATCGGCCCTCCGGGAGATTATGTTATCGCGATATTACTAAATATCGGTATATCGCCCAAACCTAGTCACTTGTAATTTCAATGTTGCTCTATATAAGGAACGTTTTCTTTTCTTTCTCCAAAGTAAGGGGTCTATTCTAGGAGCTCCGAAGTGGGACAAAGTGCTTCTAAAGTGACTATATAAGCGGATTGGCATGTTTTGCTACTCTGTAAGCCCTTGCCGCATGTCGAAACCGTGTCTAAACGGCTCGTTTTGCAAGCGGATTCACTCTTGCTCGAACAATTCGCTCGGTTTGCCAAAAAAGCCACTAACGTAGTGATGTAATCAGTTTTACCCCTCTATTCAGCTGCTTTCAAAAACCATACTTACAAAGAGATTTCTTTGATCTATATATATTTTTAACCCTTTTAGTGTCATATATTGAAATCCCTCCAGCTTAGACCAGGCTAAACAATTTGACCGTGTAGTTACTTATTTTACATAGTCAATAAAAAATGGCAAATGTGTTTCTGATGCGATGTATCTAACAAAAATTACCGTTACAAATCCTTGTTACATATCTTAATGTCTTTGATGTTTATTTTGTAGTTAAATGTTATTAACCCTATAGCTGCCAGGTGGGCCTGTCACACACTTCAGAGCAGCGCATTGCCGGCCATTCTGACAGCAAAAAGGGTTAATAGCTTTTTATATTTTGCCACAACAACAAACCCAACAGAATATACGTAATACATATTGCTCTAGTGAAAGCATTACAAGAGATAAGGTTATTGCAGCGGCTAGAAGGTTGTGGTGATTTGGAGTCATTTGCAAGGTATTTCATTCAAAATACATAATGGCAGCCAGATTGAAGGACACCCACACATTGTTTTTTCCCCCCATAATATTTGAAAATTGCTGGAAAATTTCACACTGACGTGTGCGTTTAGGAAGACAAAGTAAGGGCAATTGAAAAAAAAAAAAAAAAAAGACAAATATTTAGGTGGCACTGAGACACTGAGGCTTTTAGGTGTTTTGGTGTTAGCGCCATCTATTGGTAATGCATGGTACTGATTTGAATAGTATGACATACATGTTTCCATTTAGAAACACAAAGCACCCTGTTGCAAAAGAATTGTATGAGATATTCCTATATGTGAATTGACAGCTCCCAGTTGCTAATATAAGCGAATGAGTGAGTATTGTGGCTTACAAATAAATGAATGTGCACTGGGAAATACAGCTGTATTAAACATGAAAAGTCATATGAAGAAGAAGAAGATGATGACTACTATCCATTTGGTTTCTCTCTTTGACTTGCAACAAAGAACTAACCACTCAGCTTGTGTTCTCTCCCTCCAACTCTCCTTTGCAGGAGAGCAGAACGGTCATCAAAAGCAAACAGCAGCTGCATGAAAGCAACACTGTAAGCTCACTTCACGCTCAGGAGAAAACACTGAAGCTCCTCCTCGTGGGTAGTGAGTTTGGACACTTTCGAGCACATTTCTCCAGTTAAAAACTATAGAAAGGATCCCTGAAAGTATAGTCTTAACCAACTAATGCTGCAAAGAAAATACACACTGCAAGTAACCCTCTTTAAAGCTATAGTGAGTTTTTCCAAAAATGTCAATATTCTGCTGCTCAAAGGGTGAGAAACTTTCTAAAATACAGTGTAGTAGAATTGTGATGCTAATATATTATCACAACGTCTCTATTAAGGCTCTTATTGAAGAGTTATAAGCAAACTATCCTAGTCATTTGCATGTGTCTTGCCCAGCAGCCAATCAGACAGACGTCCCCTTTGTGGTGCTTTGGAAATGCCTGGCCTGTACATGGTGAATAAGGTTAGTGAATGATGTAAATGACTAGAGACGGAAGAAACCTATACATTCTGCTTTGCCTGCAAGAAAGAAAACATCTAAACACTGTAGTGTGTATAAATGAAATAAATATTTTGGAACTAAATTAACGTTCAGGAAATTAATCCCTCTGCTGAGCTACAAAACAGAAATAGTGTACAGTAGTCCCTTCTTTTTCTTATGTCTGGGCATCTGTATTAATACTGTACACAGTAATAAATATCTGTAAGAATACATGAAATCCTCAAAAGTACTTTAATGACCACCTATGATAATAAATATCATATGCGAAGAACCAAATGTTGTCTTTGGTATACATCACTGGGTGATCTGGTTGTTGGCTTTACCATCAGGAGTCCCAACTGCTGATTGTGATGTGCGAGCACGCATTGGTCTGTTTAGCTTCCTCAGATTCATATATATGTGTGTAACATGGTTAGTATTTTCTGTCTGTCTCTGCCCCTGTCACGTAAGGCCTTAGTAGTCTAGCCAGGGGAGAGCAAACTTTTGCAGCTGTGCCCCCCTGCCTTCCCTCCGCCGGTGCTCGCGCCCCCTCCCTTACCTTGATGCGGCGTCAAATGACGCCGCGGGGTCATGTGACGTCACGCAGCGTCATTTAAAGCGCGTGATGTCCCATCACATGACCCCGCGGCGTCATTTGACCCCACGTTGCCATGGACACGAATGACGCCGGCAGAGTCAAGGTAAGTAATAGCGTTGCAGAGGCCTGACGCGATCCCCCAGCATTTAATTTTAATGCCTCGGGGAAGAGCGCGGGGCCCCTGCAATGGCCCACGTCCCCCCAGAAAAATCTCCCGCCCCTCCCACTTTGCGCACCGCTGGTCTAGGCTGTGAGAAGCCAGTCTGTGGGCCTTTGACCCGCCTCATGCTCCTCTCTGAGTGACAGACAGAAGAGTGGTGGTGACTCAGGGCTTGTGTATAGCCTTTCAGGTATAAGTACAGACCTTGCGCCCTCCCCTTCTGGTTCCTCAGAGAGGCAGTGCCAAATTGAAGTAATCTGTTCTCCTCCTTCTAAGGAGTGGGAGGTAGAGCTTCTCCGCCCGGCTGGGAGGGAGAGAGAGAGAGGCCAGCCAGCCCTCATGGCTGGCTGGGCCTGTAAGATCTGATGCTCCAGGCTCAGAGAGCAAGCACCATCCAGAGGCCTGGTATCCTCTGATGACCCTATGCACTGCTGTAAAGAAGATCTACAGTGAGTGCTGAATAAAGATCCCTTTTGCTTCATCATACTCCTGTTTAAATGTCAGTCCCTGGGCAGGAGAGAAGAACTGTGCTTTAGTGGGGGACTGATCTCTGGACATCCTGGAGCCCACTACAGCTAGAGGCGGTAAGTACCAAGAAGAACATCAGTGATCATCAAAAGCTTGTCCTAGTCTCCTCAACATCGCAGACGACCTATCTCTCCTGATCCTCACGGGTACGCTAGCACCACACCTTGTAGCAGAATAACATCTCCCAGAGGAAGAGGAAACAGGGCTATATATGTGTACATATACATGTAGATGCACGTGTGTAACTATTTTCCACACTGATGCCCATTTCTATACGAGTGCCCCCGTACACATGTACGTACACATATTTTCTTATAGATATGGAGCAAAGACATATTCGATTGAATAGATTCATACATAGGTATTCGTCTTTATATCAATTTATATGTATCTATAGCTATTTCTGATCCTATCATTTTTTCAATAAAACTATAGATTTATATATCTAACAATAATGTCATTCAAATTATACGACATTTATAAGTACTCATTGAGACCCTTGTACATCTGCTAGACCTTTGTCTTTGTGTACGTACTTGTTTATCAATTCCCTTACAGGTATATATACTACAGCCTAATAACTTAATCCCCTGTAGGGTTGGCCGATATCAACTTTTTCACCACAATAACGATATTAAGAAATGTGTCGCGATTACAATATATATCGCAAAAAAATTGTTCAAATAAAAGTCTAAAATGTTCTAGTAAATCTAAATAAAAAGTGTTCTGGAAAATAAAACCCTTTCCATGTCTGCACTTCATCTTTTCTCACCTAAACTAAGATCCCCCTCACCCCATCACTCTGAGCTACACTGCTCCCATCACTCTAACTTCCCCCTCATCCCAGCACTCCTACCCTGAGATAGTCCCTCCATTTAAAAACACATTTATAAAATGTAAAAAAAAATATTAAATGGATTTTTGACAGTTAAAAATTGTCGAAAAATCTGTTTTCATACATTTGATACATTTTCATAAAGGTTTAGAGTGATGGCATGAGGGGGATGTTAGGGGGATGGAAGCAGTGTAGGTGAGAAATGGTGAAGTGCAGGCATGGCAGGGGGAGTTACGGGTCTCAGGGAGGACAGGAAGGGGTTAAGGGCCTCAGGGGGAGAGAGATAGTAGCTAAGGGTCCCAGGGTTAAGAGAGGAAGTGGTTAAGAGTCCCAGTGGGAGGGTGGGAAAGGGGTTAAGTGACCTAAGGGGAGGATGGAGAAGGGGTTAAGTGTCCCAGGGGTAAGAGAGGAAGGGGTTAAGTGCACGAGGGTGGGGGACGGAGGGCTTAACAAAAGGAAAGTGAGGAGAGAAGTTCCACCCTTTCCCTGCTGCAGCCTGCTGCAGCCTGCTGCTCTCACATGCCCTCTCTCCCCACCCTCCCTCTGAGTCAGCATTCAGAAGCAGGAAGGGAGGGGTACTTGGGGAGAGAGAAGCAGCGATATAGCACAGCGGCAGTTTCAAAGCTGCATCTCTGAGCACTGGCATCTCGTAATATTGCGATAAGAGGCGTACTGCCATATCGGCCCTCCGGGAGATTATGTTATCGCGATATTACTAAATATCGGTATATCGCCCAAACCTAGTCACTTGTAATTTCAATGTTGCTCTATATAAGGAACGTTTTCTTTTCTTTCTCCAAAGTAAGGGGTCTATTCTAGGAGCTCCGAAGTGGGACAAAGTGCTTCTAAAGTGACTATATAAGCGGATTGGCATGTTTTGCTACTCTGTAAGCCCTTGCCGCATGTCGAAACCGTGTCTAAACGGCTCGTTTTGCAAGCGGATTCACTCTTGCTCGAACAATTCGCTCGGTTTGCCAAAAAAGCCACTAACGTAGTGATGTAATCAGTTTTACCCCTCTATTCAGCTGCTTTCAAAAACCATACTTACAAAGAGATTTCTTTGATCTATATATATTTTTAACCCTTTTAGTGTCATATATTGAAATCCCTCCAGCTTAGACCAGGCTAAACAATTTGACCGTGTAGTTACTTATTTTACATAGTCAATAAAAAATGGCAAATGTGTTTCTGATGCGATGTATCTAACAAAAATTACCGTTACAAATCCTTGTTACATATCTTAATGTCTTTGATGTTTATTTTGTAGTTAAATGTTATTAACCCTATAGCTGCCAGGTGGGCCTGTCACACACTTCAGAGCAGCGCATTGCCGGCCATTCTGACAGCAAAAAGGGTTAATAGCTTTTTATATTTTGCCACAACAACAAACCCAACAGAATATACGTAATACATATTGCTCTAGTGAAAGCATTACAAGAGATAAGGTTATTGCAGCGGCTAGAAGGTTGTGGTGATTTGGAGTCATTTGCAAGGTATTTCATTCAAAATACATAATGGCAGCCAGATTGAAGGACACCCACACATTGTTTTTTCCCCCCATAATATTTGAAAATTGCTGGAAAATTTCACACTGACGTGTGCGTTTAGGAAGACAAAGTAAGGGCAATTGAAAAAAAAAAAAAAAAAAGACAAATATTTAGGTGGCACTGAGACACTGAGGCTTTTAGGTGTTTTGGTGTTAGCGCCATCTATTGGTAATGCATGGTACTGATTTGAATAGTATGACATACATGTTTCCATTTAGAAACACAAAGCACCCTGTTGCAAAAGAATTGTATGAGATATTCCTATATGTGAATTGACAGCTCCCAGTTGCTAATATAAGCGAATGAGTGAGTATTGTGGCTTACAAATAAATGAATGTGCACTGGGAAATACAGCTGTATTAAACATGAAAAGTCATATGAAGAAGAAGAAGATGATGACTACTATCCATTTGGTTTCTCTCTTTGACTTGCAACAAAGAACTAACCACTCAGCTTGTGTTCTCTCCCTCCAACTCTCCTTTGCAGGAGAGCAGAACGGTCATCAAAAGCAAACAGCAGCTGCATGAAAGCAACACTGTAAGCTCACTTCACGCTCAGGAGAAAACACTGAAGCTCCTCCTCGTGGGTAGTGAGTTTGGACACTTTCGAGCACATTTCTCCAGTTAAAAACTATAGAAATGATCCCTGAAAGTATAGTCTTAACCAACTAATGCTGCAAAGAAAATACACACTGCAAGTAACCCTCTTTAAAGCTATAGTGAGTTTTTCCAAAAATGTCAATATTCTGCTGCTCAAAGGGTGAGAAACTTTCTAAAATACAGTGTAGTAGAATTGTGATGCTAATATATTATCACAACGTCTCTATTAAGGCTCTTATTGAAGAGTTATAAGCAAACTATCCTAGTCATTTGCATGTGTCTTGCCCAGCAGCCAATCAGACAGACGTCCCCTTTGTGGTGCTTTGGAAATGCCTGGCCTGTACATGGTGAATAAGGTTAGTGAATGATGTAAATGACTAGAGACGGAAGAAACCTATACATTCTGCTTTGCCTGCAAGAAAGAAAACATCTAAACACTGTAGTGTGTATAAATGAAATAAATATTTTGGAACTAAATTAACGTTCAGGAAATTAATCCCTCTGCTGAGCTACAAAACAGAAATAGTGTACAGTAGTCCCTTCTTTTTCTTATGTCTGGGCATCTGTATTAATACTGTACACAGTAATAAATATCTGTAAGAATACATGAAATCCTCAAAAGTACTTTAATGACCACCTATGATAATAAATATCATATGCGAAGAACCAAATGTTGTCTTTGGTATACATCACTGGGTGATCTGGTTGTTGGCTTTACCATCAGGAGTCCCAACTGCTGATTGTGATGTGCGAGCACGCATTGGTCTGTTTAGCTTCCTCAGATTCATATATATGTGTGTAACATGGTTAGTATTTTCTGTCTGTCTCTGCCCCTGTCACGTAAGGCCTTAGTAGTCTAGCCAGGGGAGAGCAAACTTTTGCAGCTGTGCCCCCCTGCCTTCCCTCCGCCGGTGCTCGCGCCCCCTCCCTTACCTTGATGCGGCGTCAAATGACGCCGCGGGGTCATGTGACGTCACGCAGCGTCATTTAAAGCGCGTGATGTCCCATCACATGACCCCGCGGCGTCATTTGACCCCACGTTGCCATGGACACGAATGACGCCGGCAGAGTCAAGGTAAGTAATAGCGTTGCAGAGGCCTGACGCGATCCCCCAGCATTTAATTTTAATGCCTCGGGGAAGAGCGCGGGGCCCCTGCAATGGCCCACGTCCCCCCAGAAAAATCTCCCGCCCCTCCCACTTTGCGCACCGCTGGTCTAGGCTGTGAGAAGCCAGTCTGTGGGCCTTTGACCCGCCTCATGCTCCTCTCTGAGTGACAGACAGAAGAGTGGTGGTGACTCAGGGCTTGTGTATAGCCTTTCAGGTATAAGTACAGACCTTGCGCCCTCCCCTTCTGGTTCCTCAGAGAGGCAGTGCCAAATTGAAGTAATCTGTTCTCCTCCTTCTAAGGAGTGGGAGGTAGAGCTTCTCCGCCCGGCTGGGAGGGAGAGAGAGAGAGGCCAGCCAGCCCTCATGGCTGGCTGGGCCTGTAAGATCTGATGCTCCAGGCTCAGAGAGCAAGCACCATCCAGAGGCCTGGTATCCTCTGATGACCCTATGCACTGCTGTAAAGAAGATCTACAGTGAGTGCTGAATAAAGATCCCTTTTGCTTCATCATACTCCTGTTTAAATGTCAGTCCCTGGGCAGGAGAGAAGAACTGTGCTTTAGTGGGGGACTGATCTCTGGACATCCTGGAGCCCACTACAGCTAGAGGCGGTAAGTACCAAGAAGAACATCAGTGATCATCAAAAGCTTGTCCTAGTCTCCTCAACATCGCAGACGACCTATCTCTCCTGATCCTCACGGGTACGCTAGCACCACACCTTGTAGCAGAATAACATCTCCCAGAGGAAGAGGAAACAGGGCTATATATGTGTACATATACATGTAGATGCACGTGTGTAACTATTTTCCACACTGATGCCCATTTCTATACGAGTGCCCCCGTACACATGTACGTACACATATTTTCTTATAGATATGGAGCAAAGACATATTCGATTGAATAGATTCATACATAGGTATTCGTCTTTATATCAATTTATATGTATCTATAGCTATTTCTGATCCTATCATTTTTTCAATAAAACTATAGATTTATATATCTAACAATAATGTCATTCAAATTATACGACATTTATAAGTACTCATTGAGACCCTTGTACATCTGCTAGACCTTTGTCTTTGTGTACGTACTTGTTTATCAATTCCCTTACAGGTATATATACTACAGCCTAATAACTTAATCCCCTGTAGGGTTGGCCGATATCAACTTTTTCACCACAATAACGATATTAAGAAATGTGTCGCGATTACAATATATATCGCAAAAAAATTGTTCAAATAAAAGTCTAAAATGTTCTAGTAAATCTAAATAAAAAGTGTTCTGGAAAATAAAACCCTTTCCATGTCTGCACTTCATCTTTTCTCACCTAAACTAAGATCCCCCTCACCCCATCACTCTGAGCTACACTGCTCCCATCACTCTAACTTCCCCCTCATCCCAGCACTCCTACCCTGAGATAGTCCCTCCATTTAAAAACACATTTATAAAATGTAAAAAAAAATATTAAATGGATTTTTGACAGTTAAAAATTGTCGAAAAATCTGTTTTCATACATTTGATACATTTTCATAAAGGTTTAGAGTGATGGCATGAGGGGGATGTTAGGGGGATGGAAGCAGTGTAGGTGAGAAATGGTGAAGTGCAGGCATGGCAGGGGGAGTTACGGGTCTCAGGGAGGACAGGAAGGGGTTAAGGGCCTCAGGGGGAGAGAGATAGTAGCTAAGGGTCCCAGGGTTAAGAGAGGAAGTGGTTAAGAGTCCCAGTGGGAGGGTGGGAAAGGGGTTAAGTGACCTAAGGGGAGGATGGAGAAGGGGTTAAGTGTCCCAGGGGTAAGAGAGGAAGGGGTTAAGTGCACGAGGGTGGGGGACGGAGGGCTTAACAAAAGGAAAGTGAGGAGAGAAGTTCCACCCTTTCCCTGCTGCAGCCTGCTGCAGCCTGCTGCTCTCACATGCCCTCTCTCCCCACCCTCCCTCTGAGTCAGCATTCAGAAGCAGGAAGGGAGGGGTACTTGGGGAGAGAGAAGCAGCGATATAGCACAGCGGCAGTTTCAAAGCTGCATCTCTGAGCACTGGCATCTCGTAATATTGCGATAAGAGGCGTACTGCCATATCGGCCCTCCGGGAGATTATGTTATCGCGATATTACTAAATATCGGTATATCGCCCAAACCTAGTCACTTGTAATTTCAATGTTGCTCTATATAAGGAACGTTTTCTTTTCTTTCTCCAAAGTAAGGGGTCTATTCTAGGAGCTCCGAAGTGGGACAAAGTGCTTCTAAAGTGACTATATAAGCGGATTGGCATGTTTTGCTACTCTGTAAGCCCTTGCCGCATGTCGAAACCGTGTCTAAACGGCTCGTTTTGCAAGCGGATTCACTCTTGCTCGAACAATTCGCTCGGTTTGCCAAAAAAGCCACTAACGTAGTGATGTAATCAGTTTTACCCCTCTATTCAGCTGCTTTCAAAAACCATACTTACAAAGAGATTTCTTTGATCTATATATATTTTTAACCCTTTTAGTGTCATATATTGAAATCCCTCCAGCTTAGACCAGGCTAAACAATTTGACCGTGTAGTTACTTATTTTACATAGTCAATAAAAAATGGCAAATGTGTTTCTGATGCGATGTATCTAACAAAAATTACCGTTACAAATCCTTGTTACATATCTTAATGTCTTTGATGTTTATTTTGTAGTTAAATGTTATTAACCCTATAGCTGCCAGGTGGGCCTGTCACACACTTCAGAGCAGCGCATTGCCGGCCATTCTGACAGCAAAAAGGGTTAATAGCTTTTTATATTTTGCCACAACAACAAACCCAACAGAATATACGTAATACATATTGCTCTAGTGAAAGCATTACAAGAGATAAGGTTATTGCAGCGGCTAGAAGGTTGTGGTGATTTGGAGTCATTTGCAAGGTATTTCATTCAAAATACATAATGGCAGCCAGATTGAAGGACACCCACACATTGTTTTTTCCCCCCATAATATTTGAAAATTGCTGGAAAATTTCACACTGACGTGTGCGTTTAGGAAGACAAAGTAAGGGCAATTGAAAAAAAAAAAAAGAAAAGACAAATATTTAGGTGGCACTGAGACACTGAGGCTTTTAGGTGTTTTGGTGTTAGCGCCATCTATTGGTAATGCATGGTACTGATTTGAATAGTATGACATACATGTTTCCATTTAGAAACACAAAGCACCCTGTTGCAAAAGAATTGTATGAGATATTCCTATATGTGAATTGACAGCTCCCAGTTGCTAATATAAGCGAATGAGTGAGTATTGTGGCTTACAAATAAATGAATGTGCACTGGGAAATACAGCTGTATTAAACATGAAAAGTCATATGAAGAAGATGATGACTACTATCCATTTGGTTTCTCTCTTTGACTTGCAACAAAGAACTAACCACTCAGCTTGTGTTCTCTCCCTCCAACTCTCCTTTGCAGGAGAGCAGAACGGTCATCAAAAGCAAACAGCAGCTGCATGAAAGCAACACTGTAAGCTCACTTCACGCTCAGGAGAAAACACTGAAGCTCCTCCTCGTGGGTAGTGAGTTTGGACACTTTCGAGCACATTTCTCCAGTTAAAAACTATAGAAATGATCCCTGAAAGTATAGTCTTAACCAACTAATGCTGCAAAGAAAATACACACTGCAAGTAACCCTCTTTAAAGTTATAGTGAGTTTTTCCAAAAATGTCAATATTCTGCTGCTCAAAGGGTGAGAAACTTTCTAAAATACAGTGTAGTAGAATTGTGATGCTAATATATTATCACAACGTCTCTATTAAGGCTCTTATTGAAGAGTTATAAGCAAACTATCCTAGTCATTTGCATGTGTCTTGCCCAGCAGCCAATCAGACAGACGTCCCCTTTGTGGTGCTTTGGAAATGCCTGGCCTGTACATGGTGAATAAGGTTAGTGAATGATGTAAATGACTAGAGACGGAAGAAACCTATACATTCTGCTTTGCCTGCAAGAAAGAAAACATCTAAACACTAGTGTGTATAAATGAAATAAATATTTTGGAACTAAATTAACGTTCAGGAAATTAATCCCTCTGCTGAGCTACAAAACAGAAATAGTGTACAGTAGTCCCTTCTTTTTCTTATGTCTGGGCATCTGTATTAATACTGTACACAGTAATAAATATCTGTAAGAATACATGAAATCCTCAAAAGTACTTTAATGACCACCTATGATAATAAATATCATATGCGAAGAACCAAATGTTGTCTTTGGTATACATCACTGGGTGATCTGGTTGTTGGCTTTACCATCAGGAGTCCCAACTGCTGATTGTGATGTGCGAGCACGCATTGGTCTGTTTAGCTTCCTCAGATTCATATATATGTGTGTAACATGGTTAGTATTTTCTGTCTGTCTCTGCCCCTGTCACGTAAGGCCTTAGTAGTCTAGCCAGGGGAGAGCAAACTTTTGCAGCTGTGCCCCCCTGCCTTCCCTCCGCCGGTGCTCGCGCCCCCTCCCTTACCTTGATGCGGCGTCAAATGACGCCGCGGGGTCATGTGACGTCACGCAGCGTCATTTAAAGCGCGTGATGTCCCATCACATGACCCCGCGGCGTCATTTGACCCCACGTTGCCATGGACACGAATGACGCCGGCAGAGTCAAGGTAAGTAATAGCGTTGCAGAGGCCTGACGCGATCCCCCAGCATTTAATTTTAATGCCTCGGGGAAGAGCGCGGGGCCCCTGCAATGGCCCACGTCCCCCCAGAAAAATCTCCCGCCCCTCCCACTTTGCGCACCGCTGGTCTAGGCTGTGAGAAGCCAGTCTGTGGGCCTTTGACCCGCCTCATGCTCCTCTCTGAGTGACAGACAGAAGAGTGGTGGTGACTCAGGGCTTGTGTATAGCCTTTCAGGTATAAGTACAGACCTTGCGCCCTCCCCTTCTGGTTCCTCAGAGAGGCAGTGCCAAATTGAAGTAATCTGTTCTCCTCCTTCTAAGGAGTGGGAGGTAGAGCTTCTCCGCCCGGCTGGGAGGGAGAGAGAGAGAGGCCAGCCAGCCCTCATGGCTGGCTGGGCCTGTAAGATCTGATGCTCCAGGCTCAGAGAGCAAGCACCATCCAGAGGCCTGGTATCCTCTGATGACCCTATGCACTGCTGTAAAGAAGATCTACAGTGAGTGCTGAATAAAGATCCCTTTTGCTTCATCATACTCCTGTTTAAATGTCAGTCCCTGGGCAGGAGAGAAGAACTGTGCTTTAGTGGGGGACTGATCTCTGGACATCCTGGAGCCCACTACAGCTAGAGGCGGTAAGTACCAAGAAGAACATCAGTGATCATCAAAAGCTTGTCCTAGTCTCCTCAACATCGCAGACGACCTATCTCTCCTGATCCTCACGGGTACGCTAGCACCACACCTTGTAGCAGAATAACATCTCCCAGAGGAAGAGGAAACAGGGCTATATATGTGTACATATACATGTAGATGCACGTGTGTAACTATTTTCCACACTGATGCCCATTTCTATACGAGTGCCCCCGTACACATGTACGTACACATATTTTCTTATAGATATGGAGCAAAGACATATTCGATTGAATAGATTCATACATAGGTATTCGTCTTTATATCAATTTATATGTATCTATAGCTATTTCTGATCCTATCATTTTTTCAATAAAACTATAGATTTATATATCTAACAATAATGTCATTCAAATTATACGACATTTATAAGTACTCATTGAGACCCTTGTACATCTGCTAGACCTTTGTCTTTGTGTACGTACTTGTTTATCAATTCCCTTACAGGTATATATACTACAGCCTAATAACTTAATCCCCTGTAGGGTTGGCCGATATCAACTTTTTCACCACAATAACGATATTAAGAAATGTGTCGCGATTACAATATATATCGCAAAAAAATTGTTCAAATAAAAGTCTAAAATGTTCTAGTAAATCTAAATAAAAAGTGTTCTGGAAAATAAAACCCTTTCCATGTCTGCACTTCATCTTTTCTCACCTAAACTAAGATCCCCCTCACCCCATCACTCTGAGCTACACTGCTCCCATCACTCTAACTTCCCCCTCATCCCAGCACTCCTACCCTGAGATAGTCCCTCCATTTAAAAACACATTTATAAAATGTAAAAAAAAATATTAAATAGATTTTTGACAGTTAAAAATTGTCGAAAAATCTGTTTTCATACATTTGATACATTTTCATAAAGGTTTAGAGTGATGGCATGAGGGGGATGTTAGGGGGATGGAAGCAGTGTAGGTGAGAAATGGTGAAGTGCAGGCATGGCAGGGGGAGTTACGGGTCTCAGGGAGGACAGGAAGGGGTTAAGGGCCTCAGGGGGAGAGAGATAGTAGCTAAGGGTCCCAGGGTTAAGAGAGGAAGTGGTTAAGAGTCCCAGTGGGAGGGTGGGAAAGGGGTTAAGTGACCTAAGGGGAGGATGGAGAAGGGGTTAAGTGTCCCAGGGGTAAGAGAGGAAGGGGTTAAGTGCACGAGGGTGGGGGACGGAGGGCTTAACAAAAGGAAAGTGAGGAGAGAAGTTCCACCCTTTCCCTGCTGCAGCCTGCTGCAGCCTGCTGCTCTCACATGCCCTCTCTCCCCACCCTCCCTCTGAGTCAGCATTCAGAAGCAGGAAGGGAGGGGTACTTGGGGAGAGAGAAGCAGCGATATAGCACAGCGGCAGTTTCAAAGCTGCATCTCTGAGCACTGGCATCTCGTAATATTGCGATAAGAGGCGTACTGCCATATCGGCCCTCCGGGAGATTATGTTATCGCGATATTACTAAATATCGGTATATCGCCCAAACCTAGTCACTTGTAATTTCAATGTTGCTCTATATAAGGAACGTTTTCTTTTCTTTCTCCAAAGTAAGGGGTCTATTCTAGGAGCTCCGAAGTGGGACAAAGTGCTTCTAAAGTGACTATATAAGCGGATTGGCATGTTTTGCTACTCTGTAAGCCCTTGCCGCATGTCGAAACCGTGTCTAAACGGCTCGTTTTGCAAGCGGATTCACTCTTGCTCGAACAATTCGCTCGGTTTGCCAAAAAAGCCACTAACGTAGTGATGTAATCAGTTTTACCCCTCTATTCAGCTGCTTTCAAAAACCATACTTACAAAGAGATTTCTTTGATCTATATATATTTTTAACCCTTTTAGTGTCATATATTGAAATCCCTCCAGCTTAGACCAGGCTAAACAATTTGACCGTGTAGTTACTTATTTTACATAGTCAATAAAAAATGGCAAATGTGTTTCTGATGCGATGTATCTAACAAAAATTACCGTTACAAATCCTTGTTACATATCTTAATGTCTTTGATGTTTATTTTGTAGTTAAATGTTATTAACCCTATAGCTGCCAGGTGGGCCTGTCACACACTTCAGAGCAGCGCATTGCCGGCCATTCTGACAGCAAAAAGGGTTAATAGCTTTTTATATTTTGCCACAACAACAAACCCAACAGAATATACGTAATACATATTGCTCTAGTGAAAGCATTACAAGAGATAAGGTTATTGCAGCGGCTAGAAGGTTGTGGTGATTTGGAGTCATTTGCAAGGTATTTCATTCAAAATACATAATGGCAGCCAGATTGAAGGACACCCACACATTGTTTTTTCCCCCCATAATATTTGAAAATTGCTGGAAAATTTCACACTGACGTGTGCGTTTAGGAAGACAAAGTAAGGGCAATTGAAAAAAAAAAAAAGAAAAGACAAATATTTAGGTGGCACTGAGACACTGAGGCTTTTAGGTGTTTTGGTGTTAGCGCCATCTATTGGTAATGCATGGTACTGATTTGAATAGTATGACATACATGTTTCCATTTAGAAACACAAAGCACCCTGTTGCAAAAGAATTGTATGAGATATTCCTATATGTGAATTGACAGCTCCCAGTTGCTAATATAAGCGAATGAGTGAGTATTGTGGCTTACAAATAAATGAATGTGCACTGGGAAATACAGCTGTATTAAACATGAAAAGTCATATGAAGAAGATGATGACTACTATCCATTTGGTTTCTCTCTTTGACTTGCAACAAAGAACTAACCACTCAGCTTGTGTTCTCTCCCTCCAACTCTCCTTTGCAGGAGAGCAGAACGGTCATCAAAAGCAAACAGCAGCTGCATGAAAGCAACACTGTAAGCTCACTTCACGCTCAGGAGAAAACACTGAAGCTCCTCCTCGTGGGTAGTGAGTTTGGACACTTTCGAGCACATTTCTCCAGTTAAAAACTATAGAAATGATCCCTGAAAGTATAGTCTTAACCAACTAATGCTGCAAAGAAAATACACACTGCAAGTAACCCTCTTTAAAGTTATAGTGAGTTTTTCCAAAAATGTCAATATTCTGCTGCTCAAAGGGTGAGAAACTTTCTAAAATACAGTGTAGTAGAATTGTGATGCTAATATATTATCACAACGTCTCTATTAAGGCTCTTATTGAAGAGTTATAAGCAAACTATCCTAGTCATTTGCATGTGTCTTGCCCAGCAGCCAATCAGACAGACGTCCCCTTTGTGGTGCTTTGGAAATGCCTGGCCTGTACATGGTGAATAAGGTTAGTGAATGATGTAAATGACTAGAGACGGAAGAAACCTATACATTCTGCTTTGCCTGCAAGAAAGAAAACATCTAAACACTAGTGTGTATAAATGAAATAAATATTTTGGAACTAAATTAACGTTCAGGAAATTAATCCCTCTGCTGAGCTACAAAACAGAAATAGTGTACAGTAGTCCCTTCTTTTTCTTATGTCTGGGCATCTGTATTAATACTGTACACAGTAATAAATATCTGTAAGAATACATGAAATCCTCAAAAGTACTTTAATGACCACCTATGATAATAAATATCATATGCGAAGAACCAAATGTTGTCTTTGGTATACATCACTGGGTGATCTGGTTGTTGGCTTTACCATCAGGAGTCCCAACTGCTGATTGTGATGTGCGAGCACGCATTGGTCTGTTTAGCTTCCTCAGATTCATATATATGTGTGTAACATGGTTAGTATTTTCTGTCTGTCTCTGCCCCTGTCACGTAAGGCCTTAGTAGTCTAGCCAGGGGAGAGCAAACTTTTGCAGCTGTGCCCCCCTGCCTTCCCTCCGCCGGTGCTCGCGCCCCCTCCCTTACCTTGATGCGGCGTCAAATGACGCCGCGGGGTCATGTGACGTCACGCAGCGTCATTTAAAGCGCGTGATGTCCCATCACATGACCCCGCGGCGTCATTTGACCCCACGTTGCCATGGACACGAATGACGCCGGCAGAGTCAAGGTAAGTAATAGCGTTGCAGAGGCCTGACGCGATCCCCCAGCATTTAATTTTAATGCCTCGGGGAAGAGCGCGGGGCCCCTGCAATGGCCCACGTCCCCCCAGAAAAATCTCCCGCCCCTCCCACTTTGCGCACCGCTGGTCTAGGCTGTGAGAAGCCAGTCTGTGGGCCTTTGACCCGCCTCATGCTCCTCTCTGAGTGACAGACAGAAGAGTGGTGGTGACTCAGGGCTTGTGTATAGCCTTTCAGGTATAAGTACAGACCTTGCGCCCTCCCCTTCTGGTTCCTCAGAGAGGCAGTGCCAAATTGAAGTAATCTGTTCTCCTCCTTCTAAGGAGTGGGAGGTAGAGCTTCTCCGCCCGGCTGGGAGGGAGAGAGAGAGAGGCCAGCCAGCCCTCATGGCTGGCTGGGCCTGTAAGATCTGATGCTCCAGGCTCAGAGAGCAAGCACCATCCAGAGGCCTGGTATCCTCTGATGACCCTATGCACTGCTGTAAAGAAGATCTACAGTGAGTGCTGAATAAAGATCCCTTTTGCTTCATCATACTCCTGTTTAAATGTCAGTCCCTGGGCAGGAGAGAAGAACTGTGCTTTAGTGGGGGACTGATCTCTGGACATCCTGGAGCCCACTACAGCTAGAGGCGGTAAGTACCAAGAAGAACATCAGTGATCATCAAAAGCTTGTCCTAGTCTCCTCAACATCGCAGACGACCTATCTCTCCTGATCCTCACGGGTACGCTAGCACCACACCTTGTAGCAGAATAACATCTCCCAGAGGAAGAGGAAACAGGGCTATATATGTGTACATATACATGTAGATGCACGTGTGTAACTATTTTCCACACTGATGCCCATTTCTATACGAGTGCCCCCGTACACATGTACGTACACATATTTTCTTATAGATATGGAGCAAAGACATATTCGATTGAATAGATTCATACATAGGTATTCGTCTTTATATCAATTTATATGTATCTATAGCTATTTCTGATCCTATCATTTTTTCAATAAAACTATAGATTTATATATCTAACAATAATGTCATTCAAATTATACGACATTTATAAGTACTCATTGAGACCCTTGTACATCTGCTAGACCTTTGTCTTTGTGTACGTACTTGTTTATCAATTCCCTTACAGGTATATATACTACAGCCTAATAACTTAATCCCCTGTAGGGTTGGCCGATATCAACTTTTTCACCACAATAACGATATTAAGAAATGTGTCGCGATTACAATATATATCGCAAAAAAATTGTTCAAATAAAAGTCTAAAATGTTCTAGTAAATCTAAATAAAAAGTGTTCTGGAAAATAAAACCCTTTCCATGTCTGCACTTCATCTTTTCTCACCTAAACTAAGATCCCCCTCACCCCATCACTCTGAGCTACACTGCTCCCATCACTCTAACTTCCCCCTCATCCCAGCACTCCTACCCTGAGATAGTCCCTCCATTTAAAAACACATTTATAAAATGTAAAAAAAAATATTAAATAGATTTTTGACAGTTAAAAATTGTCGAAAAATCTGTTTTCATACATTTGATACATTTTCATAAAGGTTTAGAGTGATGGCATGAGGGGGATGTTAGGGGGATGGAAGCAGTGTAGGTGAGAAATGGTGAAGTGCAGGCATGGCAGGGGGAGTTACGGGTCTCAGGGAGGACAGGAAGGGGTTAAGGGCCTCAGGGGGAGAGAGATAGTAGCTAAGGGTCCCAGGGTTAAGAGAGGAAGTGGTTAAGAGTCCCAGTGGGAGGGTGGGAAAGGGGTTAAGTGACCTAAGGGGAGGATGGAGAAGGGGTTAAGTGTCCCAGGGGTAAGAGAGGAAGGGGTTAAGTGCACGAGGGTGGGGGACGGAGGGCTTAACAAAAGGAAAGTGAGGAGAGAAGTTCCACCCTTTCCCTGCTGCAGCCTGCTGCAGCCTGCTGCTCTCACATGCCCTCTCTCCCCACCCTCCCTCTGAGTCAGCATTCAGAAGCAGGAAGGGAGGGGTACTTGGGGAGAGAGAAGCAGCGATATAGCACAGCGGCAGTTTCAAAGCTGCATCTCTGAGCACTGGCATCTCGTAATATTGCGATAAGAGGCGTACTGCCATATCGGCCCTCCGGGAGATTATGTTATCGCGATATTACTAAATATCGGTATATCGCCCAAACCTAGTCACTTGTAATTTCAATGTTGCTCTATATAAGGAACGTTTTCTTTTCTTTCTCCAAAGTAAGGGGTCTATTCTAGGAGCTCCGAAGTGGGACAAAGTGCTTCTAAAGTGACTATATAAGCGGATTGGCATGTTTTGCTACTCTGTAAGCCCTTGCCGCATGTCGAAACCGTGTCTAAACGGCTCGTTTTGCAAGCGGATTCACTCTTGCTCGAACAATTCGCTCGGTTTGCCAAAAAAGCCACTAACGTAGTGATGTAATCAGTTTTACCCCTCTATTCAGCTGCTTTCAAAAACCATACTTACAAAGAGATTTCTTTGATCTATATATATTTTTAACCCTTTTAGTGTCATATATTGAAATCCCTCCAGCTTAGACCAGGCTAAACAATTTGACCGTGTAGTTACTTATTTTACATAGTCAATAAAAAATGGCAAATGTGTTTCTGATGCGATGTATCTAACAAAAATTACCGTTACAAATCCTTGTTACATATCTTAATGTCTTTGATGTTTATTTTGTAGTTAAATGTTATTAACCCTATAGCTGCCAGGTGGGCCTGTCACACACTTCAGAGCAGCGCATTGCCGGCCATTCTGACAGCAAAAAGGGTTAATAGCTTTTTATATTTTGCCACAACAACAAACCCAACAGAATATACGTAATACATATTGCTCTAGTGAAAGCATTACAAGAGATAAGGTTATTGCAGCGGCTAGAAGGTTGTGGTGATTTGGAGTCATTTGCAAGGTATTTCATTCAAAATACATAATGGCAGCCAGATTGAAGGACACCCACACATTGTTTTTTCCCCCCATAATATTTGAAAATTGCTGGAAAATTTCACACTGACGTGTGCGTTTAGGAAGACAAAGTAAGGGCAATTGAAAAAAAAAAAAAGAAAAGACAAATATTTAGGTGGCACTGAGACACTGAGGCTTTTAGGTGTTTTGGTGTTAGCGCCATCTATTGGTAATGCATGGTACTGATTTGAATAGTATGACATACATGTTTCCATTTAGAAACACAAAGCACCCTGTTGCAAAAGAATTGTATGAGATATTCCTATATGTGAATTGACAGCTCCCAGTTGCTAATATAAGCGAATGAGTGAGTATTGTGGCTTACAAATAAATGAATGTGCACTGGGAAATACAGCTGTATTAAACATGAAAAGTCATATGAAGAAGATGATGACTACTATCCATTTGGTTTCTCTCTTTGACTTGCAACAAAGAACTAACCACTCAGCTTGTGTTCTCTCCCTCCAACTCTCCTTTGCAGGAGAGCAGAACGGTCATCAAAAGCAAACAGCAGCTGCATGAAAGCAACACTGTAAGCTCACTTCACGCTCAGGAGAAAACACTGAAGCTCCTCCTCGTGGGTAGTGAGTTTGGACACTTTCGAGCACATTTCTCCAGTTAAAAACTATAGAAATGATCCCTGAAAGTATAGTCTTAACCAACTAATGCTGCAAAGAAAATACACACTGCAAGTAACCCTCTTTAAAGTTATAGTGAGTTTTTCCAAAAATGTCAATATTCTGCTGCTCAAAGGGTGAGAAACTTTCTAAAATACAGTGTAGTAGAATTGTGATGCTAATATATTATCACAACGTCTCTATTAAGGCTCTTATTGAAGAGTTATAAGCAAACTATCCTAGTCATTTGCATGTGTCTTGCCCAGCAGCCAATCAGACAGACGTCCCCTTTGTGGTGCTTTGGAAATGCCTGGCCTGTACATGGTGAATAAGGTTAGTGAATGATGTAAATGACTAGAGACGGAAGAAACCTATACATTCTGCTTTGCCTGCAAGAAAGAAAACATCTAAACACTAGTGTGTATAAATGAAATAAATATTTTGGAACTAAATTAACGTTCAGGAAATTAATCCCTCTGCTGAGCTACAAAACAGAAATAGTGTACAGTAGTCCCTTCTTTTTCTTATGTCTGGGCATCTGTATTAATACTGTACACAGTAATAAATATCTGTAAGAATACATGAAATCCTCAAAAGTACTTTAATGACCACCTATGATAATAAATATCATATGCGAAGAACCAAATGTTGTCTTTGGTATACATCACTGGGTGATCTGGTTGTTGGCTTTACCATCAGGAGTCCCAACTGCTGATTGTGATGTGCGAGCACGCATTGGTCTGTTTAGCTTCCTCAGATTCATATATATGTGTGTAACATGGTTAGTATTTTCTGTCTGTCTCTGCCCCTGTCACGTAAGGCCTTAGTAGTCTAGCCAGGGGAGAGCAAACTTTTGCAGCTGTGCCCCCCTGCCTTCCCTCCGCCGGTGCTCGCGCCCCCTCCCTTACCTTGATGCGGCGTCAAATGACGCCGCGGGGTCATGTGACGTCACGCAGCGTCATTTAAAGCGCGTGATGTCCCATCACATGACCCCGCGGCGTCATTTGACCCCACGTTGCCATGGACACGAATGACGCCGGCAGAGTCAAGGTAAGTAATAGCGTTGCAGAGGCCTGACGCGATCCCCCAGCATTTAATTTTAATGCCTCGGGGAAGAGCGCGGGGCCCCTGCAATGGCCCACGTCCCCCCAGAAAAATCTCCCGCCCCTCCCACTTTGCGCACCGCTGGTCTAGGCTGTGAGAAGCCAGTCTGTGGGCCTTTGACCCGCCTCATGCTCCTCTCTGAGTGACAGACAGAAGAGTGGTGGTGACTCAGGGCTTGTGTATAGCCTTTCAGGTATAAGTACAGACCTTGCGCCCTCCCCTTCTGGTTCCTCAGAGAGGCAGTGCCAAATTGAAGTAATCTGTTCTCCTCCTTCTAAGGAGTGGGAGGTAGAGCTTCTCCGCCCGGCTGGGAGGGAGAGAGAGAGAGGCCAGCCAGCCCTCATGGCTGGCTGGGCCTGTAAGATCTGATGCTCCAGGCTCAGAGAGCAAGCACCATCCAGAGGCCTGGTATCCTCTGATGACCCTATGCACTGCTGTAAAGAAGATCTACAGTGAGTGCTGAATAAAGATCCCTTTTGCTTCATCATACTCCTGTTTAAATGTCAGTCCCTGGGCAGGAGAGAAGAACTGTGCTTTAGTGGGGGACTGATCTCTGGACATCCTGGAGCCCACTACAGCTAGAGGCGGTAAGTACCAAGAAGAACATCAGTGATCATCAAAAGCTTGTCCTAGTCTCCTCAACATCGCAGACGACCTATCTCTCCTGATCCTCACGGGTACGCTAGCACCACACCTTGTAGCAGAATAACATCTCCCAGAGGAAGAGGAAACAGGGCTATATATGTGTACATATACATGTAGATGCACGTGTGTAACTATTTTCCACACTGATGCCCATTTCTATACGAGTGCCCCCGTACACATGTACGTACACATATTTTCTTATAGATATGGAGCAAAGACATATTCGATTGAATAGATTCATACATAGGTATTCGTCTTTATATCAATTTATATGTATCTATAGCTATTTCTGATCCTATCATTTTTTCAATAAAACTATAGATTTATATATCTAACAATAATGTCATTCAAATTATACGACATTTATAAGTACTCATTGAGACCCTTGTACATCTGCTAGACCTTTGTCTTTGTGTACGTACTTGTTTATCAATTCCCTTACAGGTATATATACTACAGCCTAATAACTTAATCCCCTGTAGGGTTGGCCGATATCAACTTTTTCACCACAATAACGATATTAAGAAATGTGTCGCGATTACAATATATATCGCAAAAAAATTGTTCAAATAAAAGTCTAAAATGTTCTAGTAAATCTAAATAAAAAGTGTTCTGGAAAATAAAACCCTTTCCATGTCTGCACTTCATCTTTTCTCACCTAAACTAAGATCCCCCTCACCCCATCACTCTGAGCTACACTGCTCCCATCACTCTAACTTCCCCCTCATCCCAGCACTCCTACCCTGAGATAGTCCCTCCATTTAAAAACACATTTATAAAATGTAAAAAAAAATATTAAATAGATTTTTGACAGTTAAAAATTGTCGAAAAATCTGTTTTCATACATTTGATACATTTTCATAAAGGTTTAGAGTGATGGCATGAGGGGGATGTTAGGGGGATGGAAGCAGTGTAGGTGAGAAATGGTGAAGTGCAGGCATGGCAGGGGGAGTTACGGGTCTCAGGGAGGACAGGAAGGGGTTAAGGGCCTCAGGGGGAGAGAGATAGTAGCTAAGGGTCCCAGGGTTAAGAGAGGAAGTGGTTAAGAGTCCCAGTGGGAGGGTGGGAAAGGGGTTAAGTGACCTAAGGGGAGGATGGAGAAGGGGTTAAGTGTCCCAGGGGTAAGAGAGGAAGGGGTTAAGTGCACGAGGGTGGGGGACGGAGGGCTTAACAAAAGGAAAGTGAGGAGAGAAGTTCCACCCTTTCCCTGCTGCAGCCTGCTGCAGCCTGCTGCTCTCACATGCCCTCTCTCCCCACCCTCCCTCTGAGTCAGCATTCAGAAGCAGGAAGGGAGGGGTACTTGGGGAGAGAGAAGCAGCGATATAGCACAGCGGCAGTTTCAAAGCTGCATCTCTGAGCACTGGCATCTCGTAATATTGCGATAAGAGGCGTACTGCCATATCGGCCCTCCGGGAGATTATGTTATCGCGATATTACTAAATATCGGTATATCGCCCAAACCTAGTCACTTGTAATTTCAATGTTGCTCTATATAAGGAACGTTTTCTTTTCTTTCTCCAAAGTAAGGGGTCTATTCTAGGAGCTCCGAAGTGGGACAAAGTGCTTCTAAAGTGACTATATAAGCGGATTGGCATGTTTTGCTACTCTGTAAGCCCTTGCCGCATGTCGAAACCGTGTCTAAACGGCTCGTTTTGCAAGCGGATTCACTCTTGCTCGAACAATTCGCTCGGTTTGCCAAAAAAGCCACTAACGTAGTGATGTAATCAGTTTTACCCCTCTATTCAGCTGCTTTCAAAAACCATACTTACAAAGAGATTTCTTTGATCTATATATATTTTTAACCCTTTTAGTGTCATATATTGAAATCCCTCCAGCTTAGACCAGGCTAAACAATTTGACCGTGTAGTTACTTATTTTACATAGTCAATAAAAAATGGCAAATGTGTTTCTGATGCGATGTATCTAACAAAAATTACCGTTACAAATCCTTGTTACATATCTTAATGTCTTTGATGTTTATTTTGTAGTTAAATGTTATTAACCCTATAGCTGCCAGGTGGGCCTGTCACACACTTCAGAGCAGCGCATTGCCGGCCATTCTGACAGCAAAAAGGGTTAATAGCTTTTTATATTTTGCCACAACAACAAACCCAACAGAATATACGTAATACATATTGCTCTAGTGAAAGCATTACAAGAGATAAGGTTATTGCAGCGGCTAGAAGGTTGTGGTGATTTGGAGTCATTTGCAAGGTATTTCATTCAAAATACATAATGGCAGCCAGATTGAAGGACACCCACACATTGTTTTTTCCCCCCATAATATTTGAAAATTGCTGGAAAATTTCACACTGACGTGTGCGTTTAGGAAGACAAAGTAAGGGCAATTGAAAAAAAAAAAAAGAAAAGACAAATATTTAGGTGGCACTGAGACACTGAGGCTTTTAGGTGTTTTGGTGTTAGCGCCATCTATTGGTAATGCATGGTACTGATTTGAATAGTATGACATACATGTTTCCATTTAGAAACACAAAGCACCCTGTTGCAAAAGAATTGTATGAGATATTCCTATATGTGAATTGACAGCTCCCAGTTGCTAATATAAGCGAATGAGTGAGTATTGTGGCTTACAAATAAATGAATGTGCACTGGGAAATACAGCTGTATTAAACATGAAAAGTCATATGAAGAAGATGATGACTACTATCCATTTGGTTTCTCTCTTTGACTTGCAACAAAGAACTAACCACTCAGCTTGTGTTCTCTCCCTCCAACTCTCCTTTGCAGGAGAGCAGAACGGTCATCAAAAGCAAACAGCAGCTGCATGAAAGCAACACTGTAAGCTCACTTCACGCTCAGGAGAAAACACTGAAGCTCCTCCTCGTGGGTAGTGAGTTTGGACACTTTCGAGCACATTTCTCCAGTTAAAAACTATAGAAATGATCCCTGAAAGTATAGTCTTAACCAACTAATGCTGCAAAGAAAATACACACTGCAAGTAACCCTCTTTAAAGTTATAGTGAGTTTTTCCAAAAATGTCAATATTCTGCTGCTCAAAGGGTGAGAAACTTTCTAAAATACAGTGTAGTAGAATTGTGATGCTAATATATTATCACAACGTCTCTATTAAGGCTCTTATTGAAGAGTTATAAGCAAACTATCCTAGTCATTTGCATGTGTCTTGCCCAGCAGCCAATCAGACAGACGTCCCCTTTGTGGTGCTTTGGAAATGCCTGGCCTGTACATGGTGAATAAGGTTAGTGAATGATGTAAATGACTAGAGACGGAAGAAACCTATACATTCTGCTTTGCCTGCAAGAAAGAAAACATCTAAACACTAGTGTGTATAAATGAAATAAATATTTTGGAACTAAATTAACGTTCAGGAAATTAATCCCTCTGCTGAGCTACAAAACAGAAATAGTGTACAGTAGTCCCTTCTTTTTCTTATGTCTGGGCATCTGTATTAATACTGTACACAGTAATAAATATCTGTAAGAATACATGAAATCCTCAAAAGTACTTTAATGACCACCTATGATAATAAATATCATATGCGAAGAACCAAATGTTGTCTTTGGTATACATCACTGGGTGATCTGGTTGTTGGCTTTACCATCAGGAGTCCCAACTGCTGATTGTGATGTGCGAGCACGCATTGGTCTGTTTAGCTTCCTCAGATTCATATATATGTGTGTAACATGGTTAGTATTTTCTGTCTGTCTCTGCCCCTGTCACGTAAGGCCTTAGTAGTCTAGCCAGGGGAGAGCAAACTTTTGCAGCTGTGCCCCCCTGCCTTCCCTCCGCCGGTGCTCGCGCCCCCTCCCTTACCTTGATGCGGCGTCAAATGACGCCGCGGGGTCATGTGACGTCACGCAGCGTCATTTAAAGCGCGTGATGTCCCATCACATGACCCCGCGGCGTCATTTGACCCCACGTTGCCATGGACACGAATGACGCCGGCAGAGTCAAGGTAAGTAATAGCGTTGCAGAGGCCTGACGCGATCCCCCAGCATTTAATTTTAATGCCTCGGGGAAGAGCGCGGGGCCCCTGCAATGGCCCACGTCCCCCCAGAAAAATCTCCCGCCCCTCCCACTTTGCGCACCGCTGGTCTAGGCTGTGAGAAGCCAGTCTGTGGGCCTTTGACCCGCCTCATGCTCCTCTCTGAGTGACAGACAGAAGAGTGGTGGTGACTCAGGGCTTGTGTATAGCCTTTCAGGTATAAGTACAGACCTTGCGCCCTCCCCTTCTGGTTCCTCAGAGAGGCAGTGCCAAATTGAAGTAATCTGTTCTCCTCCTTCTAAGGAGTGGGAGGTAGAGCTTCTCCGCCCGGCTGGGAGGGAGAGAGAGAGAGGCCAGCCAGCCCTCATGGCTGGCTGGGCCTGTAAGATCTGATGCTCCAGGCTCAGAGAGCAAGCACCATCCAGAGGCCTGGTATCCTCTGATGACCCTATGCACTGCTGTAAAGAAGATCTACAGTGAGTGCTGAATAAAGATCCCTTTTGCTTCATCATACTCCTGTTTAAATGTCAGTCCCTGGGCAGGAGAGAAGAACTGTGCTTTAGTGGGGGACTGATCTCTGGACATCCTGGAGCCCACTACAGCTAGAGGCGGTAAGTACCAAGAAGAACATCAGTGATCATCAAAAGCTTGTCCTAGTCTCCTCAACATCGCAGACGACCTATCTCTCCTGATCCTCACGGGTACGCTAGCACCACACCTTGTAGCAGAATAACATCTCCCAGAGGAAGAGGAAACAGGGCTATATATGTGTACATATACATGTAGATGCACGTGTGTAACTATTTTCCACACTGATGCCCATTTCTATACGAGTGCCCCCGTACACATGTACGTACACATATTTTCTTATAGATATGGAGCAAAGACATATTCGATTGAATAGATTCATACATAGGTATTCGTCTTTATATCAATTTATATGTATCTATAGCTATTTCTGATCCTATCATTTTTTCAATAAAACTATAGATTTATATATCTAACAATAATGTCATTCAAATTATACGACATTTATAAGTACTCATTGAGACCCTTGTACATCTGCTAGACCTTTGTCTTTGTGTACGTACTTGTTTATCAATTCCCTTACAGGTATATATACTACAGCCTAATAACTTAATCCCCTGTAGGGTTGGCCGATATCAACTTTTTCACCACAATAACGATATTAAGAAATGTGTCGCGATTACAATATATATCGCAAAAAAATTGTTCAAATAAAAGTCTAAAATGTTCTAGTAAATCTAAATAAAAAGTGTTCTGGAAAATAAAACCCTTTCCATGTCTGCACTTCATCTTTTCTCACCTAAACTAAGATCCCCCTCACCCCATCACTCTGAGCTACACTGCTCCCATCACTCTAACTTCCCCCTCATCCCAGCACTCCTACCCTGAGATAGTCCCTCCATTTAAAAACACATTTATAAAATGTAAAAAAAAATATTAAATAGATTTTTGACAGTTAAAAATTGTCGAAAAATCTGTTTTCATACATTTGATACATTTTCATAAAGGTTTAGAGTGATGGCATGAGGGGGATGTTAGGGGGATGGAAGCAGTGTAGGTGAGAAATGGTGAAGTGCAGGCATGGCAGGGGGAGTTACGGGTCTCAGGGAGGACAGGAAGGGGTTAAGGGCCTCAGGGGGAGAGAGATAGTAGCTAAGGGTCCCAGGGTTAAGAGAGGAAGTGGTTAAGAGTCCCAGTGGGAGGGTGGGAAAGGGGTTAAGTGACCTAAGGGGAGGATGGAGAAGGGGTTAAGTGTCCCAGGGGTAAGAGAGGAAGGGGTTAAGTGCACGAGGGTGGGGGACGGAGGGCTTAACAAAAGGAAAGTGAGGAGAGAAGTTCCACCCTTTCCCTGCTGCAGCCTGCTGCAGCCTGCTGCTCTCACATGCCCTCTCTCCCCACCCTCCCTCTGAGTCAGCATTCAGAAGCAGGAAGGGAGGGGTACTTGGGGAGAGAGAAGCAGCGATATAGCACAGCGGCAGTTTCAAAGCTGCATCTCTGAGCACTGGCATCTCGTAATATTGCGATAAGAGGCGTACTGCCATATCGGCCCTCCGGGAGATTATGTTATCGCGATATTACTAAATATCGGTATATCGCCCAAACCTAGTCACTTGTAATTTCAATGTTGCTCTATATAAGGAACGTTTTCTTTTCTTTCTCCAAAGTAAGGGGTCTATTCTAGGAGCTCCGAAGTGGGACAAAGTGCTTCTAAAGTGACTATATAAGCGGATTGGCATGTTTTGCTACTCTGTAAGCCCTTGCCGCATGTCGAAACCGTGTCTAAACGGCTCGTTTTGCAAGCGGATTCACTCTTGCTCGAACAATTCGCTCGGTTTGCCAAAAAAGCCACTAACGTAGTGATGTAATCAGTTTTACCCCTCTATTCAGCTGCTTTCAAAAACCATACTTACAAAGAGATTTCTTTGATCTATATATATTTTTAACCCTTTTAGTGTCATATATTGAAATCCCTCCAGCTTAGACCAGGCTAAACAATTTGACCGTGTAGTTACTTATTTTACATAGTCAATAAAAAATGGCAAATGTGTTTCTGATGCGATGTATCTAACAAAAATTACCGTTACAAATCCTTGTTACATATCTTAATGTCTTTGATGTTTATTTTGTAGTTAAATGTTATTAACCCTATAGCTGCCAGGTGGGCCTGTCACACACTTCAGAGCAGCGCATTGCCGGCCATTCTGACAGCAAAAAGGGTTAATAGCTTTTTATATTTTGCCACAACAACAAACCCAACAGAATATACGTAATACATATTGCTCTAGTGAAAGCATTACAAGAGATAAGGTTATTGCAGCGGCTAGAAGGTTGTGGTGATTTGGAGTCATTTGCAAGGTATTTCATTCAAAATACATAATGGCAGCCAGATTGAAGGACACCCACACATTGTTTTTTCCCCCCATAATATTTGAAAATTGCTGGAAAATTTCACACTGACGTGTGCGTTTAGGAAGACAAAGTAAGGGCAATTGAAAAAAAAAAAAAGAAAAGACAAATATTTAGGTGGCACTGAGACACTGAGGCTTTTAGGTGTTTTGGTGTTAGCGCCATCTATTGGTAATGCATGGTACTGATTTGAATAGTATGACATACATGTTTCCATTTAGAAACACAAAGCACCCTGTTGCAAAAGAATTGTATGAGATATTCCTATATGTGAATTGACAGCTCCCAGTTGCTAATATAAGCGAATGAGTGAGTATTGTGGCTTACAAATAAATGAATGTGCACTGGGAAATACAGCTGTATTAAACATGAAAAGTCATATGAAGAAGAAGAAGATGATGACTACTATCCATTTGGTTTCTCTCTTTGACTTGCAACAAAGAACTAACCACTCAGCTTGTGTTCTCTCCCTCCAACTCTCCTTTGCAGGAGAGCAGAACGGTCATCAAAAGCAAACAGCAGCTGCATGAAAGCAACACTGTAAGCTCACTTCACGCTCAGGAGAAAACACTGAAGCTCCTCCTCGTGGGTAGTGAGTTTGGACACTTTCGAGCACATTTCTCCAGTTAAAAACTATAGAAATGATCCCTGAAAGTATAGTCTTAACCAACTAATGCTGCAAAGAAAATACACACTGCAAGTAACCCTCTTTAAAGCTATAGTGAGTTTTTCCAAAAATGTCAATATTCTGCTGCTCAAAGGGTGAGAAACTTTCTAAAATACAGTGTAGTAGAATTGTGATGCTAATATATTATCACAACGTCTCTATTAAGGCTCTTATTGAAGAGTTATAAGCAAACTATCCTAGTCATTTGCATGTGTCTTGCCCAGCAGCCAATCAGACAGACGTCCCCTTTGTGGTGCTTTGGAAATGCCTGGCCTGTACATGGTGAATAAGGTTAGTGAATGATGTAAATGACTAGAGACGGAAGAAACCTATACATTCTGCTTTGCCTGCAAGAAAGAAAACATCTAAACACTGTAGTGTGTATAAATGAAATAAATATTTTGGAACTAAATTAACGTTCAGGAAATTAATCCCTCTGCTGAGCTACAAAACAGAAATAGTGTACAGTAGTCCCTTCTTTTTCTTATGTCTGGGCATCTGTATTAATACTGTACACAGTAATAAATATCTGTAAGAATACATGAAATCCTCAAAAGTACTTTAATGACCACCTATGATAATAAATATCATATGCGAAGAACCAAATGTTGTCTTTGGTATACATCACTGGGTGATCTGGTTGTTGGCTTTACCATCAGGAGTCCCAACTGCTGATTGTGATGTGCGAGCACGCATTGGTCTGTTTAGCTTCCTCAGATTCATATATATGTGTGTAACATGGTTAGTATTTTCTGTCTGTCTCTGCCCCTGTCACGTAAGGCCTTAGTAGTCTAGCCAGGGGAGAGCAAACTTTTGCAGCTGTGCCCCCCTGCCTTCCCTCCGCCGGTGCTCGCGCCCCCTCCCTTACCTTGATGCGGCGTCAAATGACGCCGCGGGGTCATGTGACGTCACGCAGCGTCATTTAAAGCGCGTGATGTCCCATCACATGACCCCGCGGCGTCATTTGACCCCACGTTGCCATGGACACGAATGACGCCGGCAGAGTCAAGGTAAGTAATAGCGTTGCAGAGGCCTGACGCGATCCCCCAGCATTTAATTTTAATGCCTCGGGGAAGAGCGCGGGGCCCCTGCAATGGCCCACGTCCCCCCAGAAAAATCTCCCGCCCCTCCCACTTTGCGCACCGCTGGTCTAGGCTGTGAGAAGCCAGTCTGTGGGCCTTTGACCCGCCTCATGCTCCTCTCTGAGTGACAGACAGAAGAGTGGTGGTGACTCAGGGCTTGTGTATAGCCTTTCAGGTATAAGTACAGACCTTGCGCCCTCCCCTTCTGGTTCCTCAGAGAGGCAGTGCCAAATTGAAGTAATCTGTTCTCCTCCTTCTAAGGAGTGGGAGGTAGAGCTTCTCCGCCCGGCTGGGAGGGAGAGAGAGAGAGGCCAGCCAGCCCTCATGGCTGGCTGGGCCTGTAAGATCTGATGCTCCAGGCTCAGAGAGCAAGCACCATCCAGAGGCCTGGTATCCTCTGATGACCCTATGCACTGCTGTAAAGAAGATCTACAGTGAGTGCTGAATAAAGATCCCTTTTGCTTCATCATACTCCTGTTTAAATGTCAGTCCCTGGGCAGGAGAGAAGAACTGTGCTTTAGTGGGGGACTGATCTCTGGACATCCTGGAGCCCACTACAGCTAGAGGCGGTAAGTACCAAGAAGAACATCAGTGATCATCAAAAGCTTGTCCTAGTCTCCTCAACATCGCAGACGACCTATCTCTCCTGATCCTCACGGGTACGCTAGCACCACACCTTGTAGCAGAATAACATCTCCCAGAGGAAGAGGAAACAGGGCTATATATGTGTACATATACATGTAGATGCACGTGTGTAACTATTTTCCACACTGATGCCCATTTCTATACGAGTGCCCCCGTACACATGTACGTACACATATTTTCTTATAGATATGGAGCAAAGACATATTCGATTGAATAGATTCATACATAGGTATTCGTCTTTATATCAATTTATATGTATCTATAGCTATTTCTGATCCTATCATTTTTTCAATAAAACTATAGATTTATATATCTAACAATAATGTCATTCAAATTATACGACATTTATAAGTACTCATTGAGACCCTTGTACATCTGCTAGACCTTTGTCTTTGTGTACGTACTTGTTTATCAATTCCCTTACAGGTATATATACTACAGCCTAATAACTTAATCCCCTGTAGGGTTGGCCGATATCAACTTTTTCACCACAATAACGATATTAAGAAATGTGTCGCGATTACAATATATATCGCAAAAAAATTGTTCAAATAAAAGTCTAAAATGTTCTAGTAAATCTAAATAAAAAGTGTTCTGGAAAATAAAACCCTTTCCATGTCTGCACTTCATCTTTTCTCACCTAAACTAAGATCCCCCTCACCCCATCACTCTGAGCTACACTGCTCCCATCACTCTAACTTCCCCCTCATCCCAGCACTCCTACCCTGAGATAGTCCCTCCATTTAAAAACACATTTATAAAATGTAAAAAAAAATATTAAATAGATTTTTGACAGTTAAAAATTGTCGAAAAATCTGTTTTCATACATTTGATACATTTTCATAAAGGTTTAGAGTGATGGCATGAGGGGGATGTTAGGGGGATGGAAGCAGTGTAGGTGAGAAATGGTGAAGTGCAGGCATGGCAGGGGGAGTTACGGGTCTCAGGGAGGACAGGAAGGGGTTAAGGGCCTCAGGGGGAGAGAGATAGTAGCTAAGGGTCCCAGGGTTAAGAGAGGAAGTGGTTAAGAGTCCCAGTGGGAGGGTGGGAAAGGGGTTAAGTGACCTAAGGGGAGGATGGAGAAGGGGTTAAGTGTCCCAGGGGTAAGAGAGGAAGGGGTTAAGTGCACGAGGGTGGGGGACGGAGGGCTTAACAAAAGGAAAGTGAGGAGAGAAGTTCCACCCTTTCCCTGCTGCAGCCTGCTGCAGCCTGCTGCTCTCACATGCCCTCTCTCCCCACCCTCCCTCTGAGTCAGCATTCAGAAGCAGGAAGGGAGGGGTACTTGGGGAGAGAGAAGCAGCGATATAGCACAGCGGCAGTTTCAAAGCTGCATCTCTGAGCACTGGCATCTCGTAATATTGCGATAAGAGGCGTACTGCCATATCGGCCCTCCGGGAGATTATGTTATCGCGATATTACTAAATATCGGTATATCGCCCAAACCTAGTCACTTGTAATTTCAATGTTGCTCTATATAAGGAACGTTTTCTTTTCTTTCTCCAAAGTAAGGGGTCTATTCTAGGAGCTCCGAAGTGGGACAAAGTGCTTCTAAAGTGACTATATAAGCGGATTGGCATGTTTTGCTACTCTGTAAGCCCTTGCCGCATGTCGAAACCGTGTCTAAACGGCTCGTTTTGCAAGCGGATTCACTCTTGCTCGAACAATTCGCTCGGTTTGCCAAAAAAGCCACTAACGTAGTGATGTAATCAGTTTTACCCCTCTATTCAGCTGCTTTCAAAAACCATACTTACAAAGAGATTTCTTTGATCTATATATATTTTTAACCCTTTTAGTGTCATATATTGAAATCCCTCCAGCTTAGACCAGGCTAAACAATTTGACCGTGTAGTTACTTATTTTACATAGTCAATAAAAAATGGCAAATGTGTTTCTGATGCGATGTATCTAACAAAAATTACCGTTACAAATCCTTGTTACATATCTTAATGTCTTTGATGTTTATTTTGTAGTTAAATGTTATTAACCCTATAGCTGCCAGGTGGGCCTGTCACACACTTCAGAGCAGCGCATTGCCGGCCATTCTGACAGCAAAAAGGGTTAATAGCTTTTTATATTTTGCCACAACAACAAACCCAACAGAATATACGTAATACATATTGCTCTAGTGAAAGCATTACAAGAGATAAGGTTATTGCAGCGGCTAGAAGGTTGTGGTGATTTGGAGTCATTTGCAAGGTATTTCATTCAAAATACATAATGGCAGCCAGATTGAAGGACACCCACACATTGTTTTTTCCCCCCATAATATTTGAAAATTGCTGGAAAATTTCACACTGACGTGTGCGTTTAGGAAGACAAAGTAAGGGCAATTGAAAAAAAAAAAAAGAAAAGACAAATATTTAGGTGGCACTGAGACACTGAGGCTTTTAGGTGTTTTGGTGTTAGCGCCATCTATTGGTAATGCATGGTACTGATTTGAATAGTATGACATACATGTTTCCATTTAGAAACACAAAGCACCCTGTTGCAAAAGAATTGTATGAGATATTCCTATATGTGAATTGACAGCTCCCAGTTGCTAATATAAGCGAATGAGTGAGTATTGTGGCTTACAAATAAATGAATGTGCACTGGGAAATACAGCTGTATTAAACATGAAAAGTCATATGAAGAAGAAGAAGATGATGACTACTATCCATTTGGTTTCTCTCTTTGACTTGCAACAAAGAACTAACCACTCAGCTTGTGTTCTCTCCCTCCAACTCTCCTTTGCAGGAGAGCAGAACGGTCATCAAAAGCAAACAGCAGCTGCATGAAAGCAACACTGTAAGCTCACTTCACGCTCAGGAGAAAACACTGAAGCTCCTCCTCGTGGGTAGTGAGTTTGGACACTTTCGAGCACATTTCTCCAGTTAAAAACTATAGAAATGATCCCTGAAAGTATAGTCTTAACCAACTAATGCTGCAAAGAAAATACACACTGCAAGTAACCCTCTTTAAAGCTATAGTGAGTTTTTCCAAAAATGTCAATATTCTGCTGCTCAAAGGGTGAGAAACTTTCTAAAATACAGTGTAGTAGAATTGTGATGCTAATATATTATCACAACGTCTCTATTAAGGCTCTTATTGAAGAGTTATAAGCAAACTATCCTAGTCATTTGCATGTGTCTTGCCCAGCAGCCAATCAGACAGACGTCCCCTTTGTGGTGCTTTGGAAATGCCTGGCCTGTACATGGTGAATAAGGTTAGTGAATGATGTAAATGACTAGAGACGGAAGAAACCTATACATTCTGCTTTGCCTGCAAGAAAGAAAACATCTAAACACTGTAGTGTGTATAAATGAAATAAATATTTTGGAACTAAATTAACGTTCAGGAAATTAATCCCTCTGCTGAGCTACAAAACAGAAATAGTGTACAGTAGTCCCTTCTTTTTCTTATGTCTGGGCATCTGTATTAATACTGTACACAGTAATAAATATCTGTAAGAATACATGAAATCCTCAAAAGTACTTTAATGACCACCTATGATAATAAATATCATATGCGAAGAACCAAATGTTGTCTTTGGTATACATCACTGGGTGATCTGGTTGTTGGCTTTACCATCAGGAGTCCCAACTGCTGATTGTGATGTGCGAGCACGCATTGGTCTGTTTAGCTTCCTCAGATTCATATATATGTGTGTAACATGGTTAGTATTTTCTGTCTGTCTCTGCCCCTGTCACGTAAGGCCTTAGTAGTCTAGCCAGGGGAGAGCAAACTTTTGCAGCTGTGCCCCCCTGCCTTCCCTCCGCCGGTGCTCGCGCCCCCTCCCTTACCTTGATGCGGCGTCAAATGACGCCGCGGGGTCATGTGACGTCACGCAGCGTCATTTAAAGCGCGTGATGTCCCATCACATGACCCCGCGGCGTCATTTGACCCCACGTTGCCATGGACACGAATGACGCCGGCAGAGTCAAGGTAAGTAATAGCGTTGCAGAGGCCTGACGCGATCCCCCAGCATTTAATTTTAATGCCTCGGGGAAGAGCGCGGGGCCCCTGCAATGGCCCACGTCCCCCCAGAAAAATCTCCCGCCCCTCCCACTTTGCGCACCGCTGGTCTAGGCTGTGAGAAGCCAGTCTGTGGGCCTTTGACCCGCCTCATGCTCCTCTCTGAGTGACAGACAGAAGAGTGGTGGTGACTCAGGGCTTGTGTATAGCCTTTCAGGTATAAGTACAGACCTTGCGCCCTCCCCTTCTGGTTCCTCAGAGAGGCAGTGCCAAATTGAAGTAATCTGTTCTCCTCCTTCTAAGGAGTGGGAGGTAGAGCTTCTCCGCCCGGCTGGGAGGGAGAGAGAGAGAGGCCAGCCAGCCCTCATGGCTGGCTGGGCCTGTAAGATCTGATGCTCCAGGCTCAGAGAGCAAGCACCATCCAGAGGCCTGGTATCCTCTGATGACCCTATGCACTGCTGTAAAGAAGATCTACAGTGAGTGCTGAATAAAGATCCCTTTTGCTTCATCATACTCCTGTTTAAATGTCAGTCCCTGGGCAGGAGAGAAGAACTGTGCTTTAGTGGGGGACTGATCTCTGGACATCCTGGAGCCCACTACAGCTAGAGGCGGTAAGTACCAAGAAGAACATCAGTGATCATCAAAAGCTTGTCCTAGTCTCCTCAACATCGCAGACGACCTATCTCTCCTGATCCTCACGGGTACGCTAGCACCACACCTTGTAGCAGAATAACATCTCCCAGAGGAAGAGGAAACAGGGCTATATATGTGTACATATACATGTAGATGCACGTGTGTAACTATTTTCCACACTGATGCCCATTTCTATACGAGTGCCCCCGTACACATGTACGTACACATATTTTCTTATAGATATGGAGCAAAGACATATTCGATTGAATAGATTCATACATAGGTATTCGTCTTTATATCAATTTATATGTATCTATAGCTATTTCTGATCCTATCATTTTTTCAATAAAACTATAGATTTATATATCTAACAATAATGTCATTCAAATTATACGACATTTATAAGTACTCATTGAGACCCTTGTACATCTGCTAGACCTTTGTCTTTGTGTACGTACTTGTTTATCAATTCCCTTACAGGTATATATACTACAGCCTAATAACTTAATCCCCTGTAGGGTTGGCCGATATCAACTTTTTCACCACAATAACGATATTAAGAAATGTGTCGCGATTACAATATATATCGCAAAAAAATTGTTCAAATAAAAGTCTAAAATGTTCTAGTAAATCTAAATAAAAAGTGTTCTGGAAAATAAAACCCTTTCCATGTCTGCACTTCATCTTTTCTCACCTAAACTAAGATCCCCCTCACCCCATCACTCTGAGCTACACTGCTCCCATCACTCTAACTTCCCCCTCATCCCAGCACTCCTACCCTGAGATAGTCCCTCCATTTAAAAACACATTTATAAAATGTAAAAAAAAATATTAAATAGATTTTTGACAGTTAAAAATTGTCGAAAAATCTGTTTTCATACATTTGATACATTTTCATAAAGGTTTAGAGTGATGGCATGAGGGGGATGTTAGGGGGATGGAAGCAGTGTAGGTGAGAAATGGTGAAGTGCAGGCATGGCAGGGGGAGTTACGGGTCTCAGGGAGGACAGGAAGGGGTTAAGGGCCTCAGGGGGAGAGAGATAGTAGCTAAGGGTCCCAGGGTTAAGAGAGGAAGTGGTTAAGAGTCCCAGTGGGAGGGTGGGAAAGGGGTTAAGTGACCTAAGGGGAGGATGGAGAAGGGGTTAAGTGTCCCAGGGGTAAGAGAGGAAGGGGTTAAGTGCACGAGGGTGGGGGACGGAGGGCTTAACAAAAGGAAAGTGAGGAGAGAAGTTCCACCCTTTCCCTGCTGCAGCCTGCTGCAGCCTGCTGCTCTCACATGCCCTCTCTCCCCACCCTCCCTCTGAGTCAGCATTCAGAAGCAGGAAGGGAGGGGTACTTGGGGAGAGAGAAGCAGCGATATAGCACAGCGGCAGTTTCAAAGCTGCATCTCTGAGCACTGGCATCTCGTAATATTGCGATAAGAGGCGTACTGCCATATCGGCCCTCCGGGAGATTATGTTATCGCGATATTACTAAATATCGGTATATCGCCCAAACCTAGTCACTTGTAATTTCAATGTTGCTCTATATAAGGAACGTTTTCTTTTCTTTCTCCAAAGTAAGGGGTCTATTCTAGGAGCTCCGAAGTGGGACAAAGTGCTTCTAAAGTGACTATATAAGCGGATTGGCATGTTTTGCTACTCTGTAAGCCCTTGCCGCATGTCGAAACCGTGTCTAAACGGCTCGTTTTGCAAGCGGATTCACTCTTGCTCGAACAATTCGCTCGGTTTGCCAAAAAAGCCACTAACGTAGTGATGTAATCAGTTTTACCCCTCTATTCAGCTGCTTTCAAAAACCATACTTACAAAGAGATTTCTTTGATCTATATATATTTTTAACCCTTTTAGTGTCATATATTGAAATCCCTCCAGCTTAGACCAGGCTAAACAATTTGACCGTGTAGTTACTTATTTTACATAGTCAATAAAAAATGGCAAATGTGTTTCTGATGCGATGTATCTAACAAAAATTACCGTTACAAATCCTTGTTACATATCTTAATGTCTTTGATGTTTATTTTGTAGTTAAATGTTATTAACCCTATAGCTGCCAGGTGGGCCTGTCACACACTTCAGAGCAGCGCATTGCCGGCCATTCTGACAGCAAAAAGGGTTAATAGCTTTTTATATTTTGCCACAACAACAAACCCAACAGAATATACGTAATACATATTGCTCTAGTGAAAGCATTACAAGAGATAAGGTTATTGCAGCGGCTAGAAGGTTGTGGTGATTTGGAGTCATTTGCAAGGTATTTCATTCAAAATACATAATGGCAGCCAGATTGAAGGACACCCACACATTGTTTTTTCCCCCCATAATATTTGAAAATTGCTGGAAAATTTCACACTGACGTGTGCGTTTAGGAAGACAAAGTAAGGGCAATTGAAAAAAAAAAAAAGAAAAGACAAATATTTAGGTGGCACTGAGACACTGAGGCTTTTAGGTGTTTTGGTGTTAGCGCCATCTATTGGTAATGCATGGTACTGATTTGAATAGTATGACATACATGTTTCCATTTAGAAACACAAAGCACCCTGTTGCAAAAGAATTGTATGAGATATTCCTATATGTGAATTGACAGCTCCCAGTTGCTAATATAAGCGAATGAGTGAGTATTGTGGCTTACAAATAAATGAATGTGCACTGGGAAATACAGCTGTATTAAACATGAAAAGTCATATGAAGAAGAAGAAGATGATGACTACTATCCATTTGGTTTCTCTCTTTGACTTGCAACAAAGAACTAACCACTCAGCTTGTGTTCTCTCCCTCCAACTCTCCTTTGCAGGAGAGCAGAACGGTCATCAAAAGCAAACAGCAGCTGCATGAAAACAACACTGTAAGCTCACTTCACGCTCAGGAGAAAACACTGAAGCTCCTCCTCGTGGGTAGTGAGTTTGGACACTTTCGAGCACATTTCTCCAGTTAAAAACTATAGAAATGATCCCTGAAAGTATAGTCTTAACCAACTAATGCTGCAAAGAAAATACACACTGCAAGTAACCCTCTTTAAAGTTATAGTGAGTTTTTCCAAAAATGTCAATATTCTGCTGCTCAAAGGGTGAGAAACTTTCTAAAATACAGTGTAGTAGAATTGTGATGCTAATATATTATCACAACGTCTCTATTAAGGCTCTTATTGAAGAGTTATAAGCAAACTATCCTAGTCATTTGCATGTGTCTTGCCCAGCAGCCAATCAGACAGACGTCCCCTTTGTGGTGCTTTGGAAATGCCTGGCCTGTACATGGTGAATAAGGTTAGTGAATGATGTAAATGACTAGAGACGGAAGAAACCTATACATTCTGCTTTGCCTGCAAGAAAGAAAACATCTAAACACTAGTGTGTATAAATGAAATAAATATTTTGGAACTAAATTAACGTTCAGGAAATTAATCCCTCTGCTGAGCTACAAAACAGAAATAGTGTACAGTAGTCCCTTCTTTTTCTTATGTCTGGGCATCTGTATTAATACTGTACACAGTAATAAATATCTGTAAGAATACATGAAATCCTCAAAAGTACTTTAATGACCACCTATGATAATAAATATCATATGCGAAGAACCAAATGTTGTCTTTGGTATATATCACTGGGTGATCTGGTTGTTGGCTTTACCATCAGGAGTCCCAACTGCTGATTGTGATGTGCGAGCACGCATTGGTCTGTTTAGCTTCCTCAGATTCATATATATGTGTGTAACATGGTTAGTATTTTCTGTCTGTCTCTGCCCCTGTCACGTAAGGCCTTAGTAGTCTAGCCAGGGGAGAGCAAACTTTTGCAGCTGTGCCCCCCTGCCTTCCCTCCGCCGGTGCTCGCGCCCCCTCCCTTACCTTGATGCGGCGTCAAATGACGCCGCGGGGTCATGTGACGTCACGCAGCGTCATTTAAAGCGCGTGATGTCCCATCACATGACCCCGCGGCGTCATTTGACCCCACGTTGCCATGGACACGAATGACGCCGGCAGAGTCAAGGTAAGTAATAGCGTTGCAGAGGCCTGACGCGATCCCCCAGCATTTAATTTTAATGCCTCGGGGAAGAGCGCGGGGCCCCTGCAATGGCCCACGTCCCCCCAGAAAAATCTCCCGCCCCTCCCACTTTGCGCACCGCTGGTCTAGGCTGTGAGAAGCCAGTCTGTGGGCCTTTGACCCGCCTCATGCTCCTCTCTGAGTGACAGACAGAAGAGTGGTGGTGACTCAGGGCTTGTGTATAGCCTTTCAGGTATAAGTACAGACCTTGCGCCCTCCCCTTCTGGTTCCTCAGAGAGGCAGTGCCAAATTGAAGTAATCTGTTCTCCTCCTTCTAAGGAGTGGGAGGTAGAGCTTCTCCGCCCGGCTGGGAGGGAGAGAGAGAGAGGCCAGCCAGCCCTCATGGCTGGCTGGGCCTGTAAGATCTGATGCTCCAGGCTCAGAGAGCAAGCACCATCCAGAGGCCTGGTATCCTCTGATGACCCTATGCACTGCTGTAAAGAAGATCTACAGTGAGTGCTGAATAAAGATCCCTTTTGCTTCATCATACTCCTGTTTAAATGTCAGTCCCTGGGCAGGAGAGAAGAACTGTGCTTTAGTGGGGGACTGATCTCTGGACATCCTGGAGCCCACTACAGCTAGAGGCGGTAAGTACCAAGAAGAACATCAGTGATCATCAAAAGCTTGTCCTAGTCTCCTCAACATCGCAGACGACCTATCTCTCCTGATCCTCACGGGTACGCTAGCACCACACCTTGTAGCAGAATAACATCTCCCAGAGGAAGAGGAAACAGGGCTATATATGTGTACATATACATGTAGATGCACGTGTGTAACTATTTTCCACACTGATGCCCATTTCTATACGAGTGCCCCCGTACACATGTACGTACACATATTTTCTTATAGATATGGAGCAAAGACATATTCGATTGAATAGATTCATACATAGGTATTCGTCTTTATATCAATTTATATGTATCTATAGCTATTTCTGATCCTATCATTTTTTCAATAAAACTATAGATTTATATATCTAACAATAATGTCATTCAAATTATACGACATTTATAAGTACTCATTGAGACCCTTGTACATCTGCTAGACCTTTGTCTTTGTGTACGTACTTGTTTATCAATTCCCTTACAGGTATATATACTACAGCCTAATAACTTAATCCCCTGTAGGGTTGGCCGATATCAACTTTTTCACCACAATAACGATATTAAGAAATGTGTCGCGATTACAATATATATCGCAAAAAAATTGTTCAAATAAAAGTCTAAAATGTTCTAGTAAATCTAAATAAAAAGTGTTCTGGAAAATAAAACCCTTTCCATGTCTGCACTTCATCTTTTCTCACCTAAACTAAGATCCCCCTCACCCCATCACTCTGAGCTACACTGCTCCCATCACTCTAACTTCCCCCTCATCCCAGCACTCCTACCCTGAGATAGTCCCTCCATTTAAAAACACATTTATAAAATGTAAAAAAAAATATTAAATAGATTTTTGACAGTTAAAAATTGTCGAAAAATCTGTTTTCATACATTTGATACATTTTCATAAAGGTTTAGAGTGATGGCATGAGGGGGATGTTAGGGGGATGGAAGCAGTGTAGGTGAGAAATGGTGAAGTGCAGGCATGGCAGGGGGAGTTACGGGTCTCAGGGAGGACAGGAAGGGGTTAAGGGCCTCAGGGGGAGAGAGATAGTAGCTAAGGGTCCCAGGGTTAAGAGAGGAAGTGGTTAAGAGTCCCAGTGGGAGGGTGGGAAAGGGGTTAAGTGACCTAAGGGGAGGATGGAGAAGGGGTTAAGTGTCCCAGGGGTAAGAGAGGAAGGGGTTAAGTGCACGAGGGTGGGGGACGGAGGGCTTAACAAAAGGAAAGTGAGGAGAGAAGTTCCACCCTTTCCCTGCTGCAGCCTGCTGCAGCCTGCTGCTCTCACATGCCCTCTCTCCCCACCCTCCCTCTGAGTCAGCATTCAGAAGCAGGAAGGGAGGGGTACTTGGGGAGAGAGAAGCAGCGATATAGCACAGCGGCAGTTTCAAAGCTGCATCTCTGAGCACTGGCATCTCGTAATATTGCGATAAGAGGCGTACTGCCATATCGGCCCTCCGGGAGATTATGTTATCGCGATATTACTAAATATCGGTATATCGCCCAAACCTAGTCACTTGTAATTTCAATGTTGCTCTATATAAGGAACGTTTTCTTTTCTTTCTCCAAAGTAAGGGGTCTATTCTAGGAGCTCCGAAGTGGGACAAAGTGCTTCTAAAGTGACTATATAAGCGGATTGGCATGTTTTGCTACTCTGTAAGCCCTTGCCGCATGTCGAAACCGTGTCTAAACGGCTCGTTTTGCAAGCGGATTCACTCTTGCTCGAACAATTCGCTCGGTTTGCCAAAAAAGCCACTAACGTAGTGATGTAATCAGTTTTACCCCTCTATTCAGCTGCTTTCAAAAACCATACTTACAAAGAGATTTCTTTGATCTATATATATTTTTAACCCTTTTAGTGTCATATATTGAAATCCCTCCAGCTTAGACCAGGCTAAACAATTTGACCGTGTAGTTACTTATTTTACATAGTCAATAAAAAATGGCAAATGTGTTTCTGATGCGATGTATCTAACAAAAATTACCGTTACAAATCCTTGTTACATATCTTAATGTCTTTGATGTTTATTTTGTAGTTAAATGTTATTAACCCTATAGCTGCCAGGTGGGCCTGTCACACACTTCAGAGCAGCGCATTGCCGGCCATTCTGACAGCAAAAAGGGTTAATAGCTTTTTATATTTTGCCACAACAACAAACCCAACAGAATATACGTAATACATATTGCTCTAGTGAAAGCATTACAAGAGATAAGGTTATTGCAGCGGCTAGAAGGTTGTGGTGATTTGGAGTCATTTGCAAGGTATTTCATTCAAAATACATAATGGCAGCCAGATTGAAGGACACCCACACATTGTTTTTTCCCCCCATAATATTTGAAAATTGCTGGAAAATTTCACACTGACGTGTGCGTTTAGGAAGACAAAGTAAGGGCAATTGAAAAAAAAAAAAAAAAAAGACAAATATTTAGGTGGCACTGAGACACTGAGGCTTTTAGGTGTTTTGGTGTTAGCGCCATCTATTGGTAATGCATGGTACTGATTTGAATAGTATGACATACATGTTTCCATTTAGAAACACAAAGCACCCTGTTGCAAAAGAATTGTATGAGATATTCCTATATGTGAATTGACAGCTCCCAGTTGCTAATATAAGCGAATGAGTGAGTATTGTGGCTTACAAATAAATGAATGTGCACTGGGAAATACAGCTGTATTAAACATGAAAAGTCATATGAAGAAGAAGAAGATGATGACTACTATCCATTTGGTTTCTCTCTTTGACTTGCAACAAAGAACTAACCACTCAGCTTGTGTTCTCTCCCTCCAACTCTCCTTTGCAGGAGAGCAGAACGGTCATCAAAAGCAAACAGCAGCTGCATGAAAGCAACACTGTAAGCTCACTTCACGCTCAGGAGAAAACACTGAAGCTCCTCCTCGTGGGTAGTGAGTTTGGACACTTTCGAGCACATTTCTCCAGTTAAAAACTATAGAAATGATCCCTGAAAGTATAGTCTTAACCAACTAATGCTGCAAAGAAAATACACACTGCAAGTAACCCTCTTTAAAGCTATAGTGAGTTTTTCCAAAAATGTCAATATTCTGCTGCTCAAAGGGTGAGAAACTTTCTAAAATACAGTGTAGTAGAATTGTGATGCTAATATATTATCACAACGTCTCTATTAAGGCTCTTATTGAAGAGTTATAAGCAAACTATCCTAGTCATTTGCATGTGTCTTGCCCAGCAGCCAATCAGACAGACGTCCCCTTTGTGGTGCTTTGGAAATGCCTGGCCTGTACATGGTGAATAAGGTTAGTGAATGATGTAAATGACTAGAGACGGAAGAAACCTATACATTCTGCTTTGCCTGCAAGAAAGAAAACATCTAAACACTGTAGTGTGTATAAATGAAATAAATATTTTGGAACTAAATTAACGTTCAGGAAATTAATCCCTCTGCTGAGCTACAAAACAGAAATAGTGTACAGTAGTCCCTTCTTTTTCTTATGTCTGGGCATCTGTATTAATACTGTACACAGTAATAAATATCTGTAAGAATACATGAAATCCTCAAAAGTACTTTAATGACCACCTATGATAATAAATATCATATGCGAAGAACCAAATGTTGTCTTTGGTATACATCACTGGGTGATCTGGTTGTTGGCTTTACCATCAGGAGTCCCAACTGCTGATTGTGATGTGCGAGCACGCATTGGTCTGTTTAGCTTCCTCAGATTCATATATATGTGTGTAACATGGTTAGTATTTTCTGTCTGTCTCTGCCCCTGTCACGTAAGGCCTTAGTAGTCTAGCCAGGGGAGAGCAAACTTTTGCAGCTGTGCCCCCCTGCCTTCCCTCCGCCGGTGCTCGCGCCCCCTCCCTTACCTTGATGCGGCGTCAAATGACGCCGCGGGGTCATGTGACGTCACGCAGCGTCATTTAAAGCGCGTGATGTCCCATCACATGACCCCGCGGCGTCATTTGACCCCACGTTGCCATGGACACGAATGACGCCGGCAGAGTCAAGGTAAGTAATAGCGTTGCAGAGGCCTGACGCGATCCCCCAGCATTTAATTTTAATGCCTCGGGGAAGAGCGCGGGGCCCCTGCAATGGCCCACGTCCCCCCAGAAAAATCTCCCGCCCCTCCCACTTTGCGCACCGCTGGTCTAGGCTGTGAGAAGCCAGTCTGTGGGCCTTTGACCCGCCTCATGCTCCTCTCTGAGTGACAGACAGAAGAGTGGTGGTGACTCAGGGCTTGTGTATAGCCTTTCAGGTATAAGTACAGACCTTGCGCCCTCCCCTTCTGGTTCCTCAGAGAGGCAGTGCCAAATTGAAGTAATCTGTTCTCCTCCTTCTAAGGAGTGGGAGGTAGAGCTTCTCTGCCCGGCTGGGAGGGAGAGAGAGAGAGGCCAGCCAGCCCTCATGGCTGGCTGGGCCTGTAAGATCTGATGCTCCAGGCTCAGAGAGCAAGCACCATCCAGAGGCCTGGTATCCTCTGATGACCCTATGCACTGCTGTAAAGAAGATCTACAGTGAGTGCTGAATAAAGATCCCTTTTGCTTCATCATACTCCTGTTTAAATGTCAGTCCCTGGGCAGGAGAGAAGAACTGTGCTTTAGTGGGGGACTGATCTCTGGACATCCTGGAGCCCACTACAGCTAGAGGCGGTAAGTACCAAGAAGAACATCAGTGATCATCAAAAGCTTGTCCTAGTCTCCTCAACATCGCAGACGACCTATCTCTCCTGATCCTCACAGGTACGCTAGCACCACACCTTGTAGCAGAATAACATCTCCCAGAGGAAGAGGAAACAGGGCTATATATGTGTACATATACATGTAGATGCACGTGTGTAACTATTTTCCACACTGATGCCCATTTCTATACGAGTGCCCCCGTACACATGTACGTACACATATTTTCTTATAGATATGGAGCAAAGACATATTCGATTGAATAGATTCATACATAGGTATTCGTCTTTATATCAATTTATATGTATCTATAGCTATTTCTGATCCTATCATTTTTTCAATAAAACTATAGATTTATATATCTAACAATAATGTCATTCAAATTATACGACATTTATAAGTACTCATTGAGACCCTTGTACATCTGCTAGACCTTTGTCTTTGTGTACGTACTTGTTTATCAATTCCCTTACAGGTATATATACTACAGCCTAATAACTTAATCCCCTGTAGGGTTGGCCGATATCAACTTTTTCACCACAATAACGATATTAAGAAATGTGTCGCGATTACAATATATATCGCAAAAAAATTGTTCAAATAAAAGTCTAAAATGTTCTAGTAAATCTAAATAAAAAGTGTTCTGGAAAATAAAACCCTTTCCATGTCTGCACTTCATCTTTTCTCACCTAAACTAAGATCCCCCTCACCCCATCACTCTGAGCTACACTGCTCCCATCACTCTAACTTCCCCCTCATCCCAGCACTCCTACCCTGAGATAGTCCCTCCATTTAAAAACACATTTATAAAATGTAAAAAAAAATATTAAATAGATTTTTGACAGTTAAAAATTGTCGAAAAATCTGTTTTCATACATTTGATACATTTTCATAAAGGTTTAGAGTGATGGCATGAGGGGGATGTTAGGGGGATGGAAGCAGTGTAGGTGAGAAATGGTGAAGTGCAGGCATGGCAGGGGGAGTTACGGGTCTCAGGGAGGACAGGAAGGGGTTAAGGGCCTCAGGGGGAGAGAGATAGTAGCTAAGGGTCCCAGGGTTAAGAGAGGAAGTGGTTAAGAGTCCCAGTGGGAGGGTGGGAAAGGGGTTAAGTGACCTAAGGGGAGGATGGAGAAGGGGTTAAGTGTCCCAGGGGTAAGAGAGGAAGGGGTTAAGTGCACGAGGGTGGGGGACGGAGGGCTTAACAAAAGGAAAGTGAGGAGAGAAGTTCCACCCTTTCCCTGCTGCAGCCTGCTGCAGCCTGCTGCTCTCACATGCCCTCTCTCCCCACCCTCCCTCTGAGTCAGCATTCAGAAGCAGGAAGGGAGGGGTACTTGGGGAGAGAGAAGCAGCGATATAGCACAGCGGCAGTTTCAAAGCTGCATCTCTGAGCACTGGCATCTCGTAATATTGCGATAAGAGGCGTACTGCCATATCGGCCCTCCGGGAGATTATGTTATCGCGATATTACTAAATATCGGTATATCGCCCAAACCTAGTCACTTGTAATTTCAATGTTGCTCTATATAAGGAACGTTTTCTTTTCTTTCTCCAAAGTAAGGGGTCTATTCTAGGAGCTCCGAAGTGGGACAAAGTGCTTCTAAAGTGACTATATAAGCGGATTGGCATGTTTTGCTACTCTGTAAGCCCTTGCCGCATGTCGAAACCGTGTCTAAACGGCTCGTTTTGCAAGCGGATTCACTCTTGCTCGAACAATTCGCTCGGTTTGCCAAAAAAGCCACTAACGTAGTGATGTAATCAGTTTTACCCCTCTATTCAGCTGCTTTCAAAAACCATACTTACAAAGAGATTTCTTTGATCTATATATATTTTTAACCCTTTTAGTGTCATATATTGAAATCCCTCCAGCTTAGACCAGGCTAAACAATTTGACCGTGTAGTTACTTATTTTACATAGTCAATAAAAAATGGCAAATGTGTTTCTGATGCGATGTATCTAACAAAAATTACCGTTACAAATCCTTGTTACATATCTTAATGTCTTTGATGTTTATTTTGTAGTTAAATGTTATTAACCCTATAGCTGCCAGGTGGGCCTGTCACACGCTTCAGAGCAGCGCATTGCCGGCCATTCTGACAGCAAAAAGGGTTAATAGCTTTTTATATTTTGCCACAACAACAAACCCAACAGAATATACGTAATACATATTGCTCTAGTGAAAGCATTACAAGAGATAAGGTTATTGCAGCGGCTAGAAGGTTGTGGTGATTTGGAGTCATTTGCAAGGTATTTCATTCAAAATACATAATGGCAGCCAGATTGAAGGACACCCACACATTGTTTTTTCCCCCCATAATATTTGAAAATTGCTGGAAAATTTCACACTGACGTGTGCGTTTAGGAAGACAAAGTAAGGGCAATTGAAAAAAAAAAAAAAAAAAAGACAAATATTTAGGTGGCACTGAGACACTGAGGCTTTTAGGTGTTTTGGTGTTAGCGCCATCTATTGGTAATGCATGGTACTGATTTGAATAGTATGACATACATGTTTCCATTTAGAAACACAAAGCACCCTGTTGCAAAAGAATTGTATGAGATATTCCTATATGTGAATTGACAGCTCCCAGTTGCTAATATAAGCGAATGAGTGAGTATTGTGGCTTACAAATAAATGAATGTGCACTGGGAAATACAGCTGTATTAAACATGAAAAGTCATATGAAGAAGAAGAAGATGATGACTACTATCCATTTGGTTTCTCTCTTTGACTTGCAACAAAGAACTAACCACTCAGCTTGTGTTCTCTCCCTCCAACTCTCCTTTGCAGGAGAGCAGAACGGTCATCAAAAGCAAACAGCAGCTGCATGAAAACAACACTGTAAGCTCACTTCACGCTCAGGAGAAAACACTGAAGCTCCTCCTCGTGGGTAGTGAGTTTGGACACTTTCGAGCACATTTCTCCAGTTAAAAACTATAGAAATGATCCCTGAAAGTATAGTCTTAACCAACTAATGCTGCAAAGAAAATACACACTGCAAGTAACCCTCTTTAAAGTTATAGTGAGTTTTTCCAAAAATGTCAATATTCTGCTGCTCAAAGGGTGAGAAACTTTCTAAAATACAGTGTAGTAGAATTGTGATGCTAATATATTATCACAACGTCTCTATTAAGGCTCTTATTGAAGAGTTATAAGCAAACTATCCTAGTCATTTGCATGTGTCTTGCCCAGCAGCCAATCAGACAGACGTCCCCTTTGTGGTGCTTTGGAAATGCCTGGCCTGTACATGGTGAATAAGGTTAGTGAATGATGTAAATGACTAGAGACGGAAGAAACCTATACATTCTGCTTTGCCTGCAAGAAAGAAAACATCTAAACACTAGTGTGTATAAATGAAATAAATATTTTGGAACTAAATTAACGTTCAGGAAATTAATCCCTCTGCTGAGCTACAAAACAGAAATAGTGTACAGTAGTCCCTTCTTTTTCTTATGTCTGGGCATCTGTATTAATACTGTACACAGTAATAAATATCTGTAAGAATACATGAAATCCTCAAAAGTACTTTAATGACCACCTATGATAATAAATATCATATGCGAAGAACCAAATGTTGTCTTTGGTATATATCACTGGGTGATCTGGTTGTTGGCTTTACCATCAGGAGTCCCAACTGCTGATTGTGATGTGCGAGCACGCATTGGTCTGTTTAGCTTCCTCAGATTCATATATATGTGTGTAACATGGTTAGTATTTTCTGTCTGTCTCTGCCCCTGTCACGTAAGGCCTTAGTAGTCTAGCCAGGGGAGAGCAAACTTTTGCAGCTGTGCCCCCCTGCCTTCCCTCCGCCGGTGCTCGCGCCCCCTCCCTTACCTTGATGCGGCGTCAAATGACGCCGCGGGGTCATGTGACGTCACGCAGCGTCATTTAAAGCGCGTGATGTCCCATCACATGACCCCGCGGCGTCATTTGACCCCACGTTGCCATGGACACGAATGACGCCGGCAGAGTCAAGGTAAGTAATAGCGTTGCAGAGGCCTGACGCGATCCCCCAGCATTTAATTTTAATGCCTCGGGGAAGAGCGCGGGGCCCCTGCAATGGCCCACGTCCCCCCAGAAAAATCTCCCGCCCCTCCCACTTTGCGCACCGCTGGTCTAGGCTGTGAGAAGCCAGTCTGTGGGCCTTTGACCCGCCTCATGCTCCTCTCTGAGTGACAGACAGAAGAGTGGTGGTGACTCAGGGCTTGTGTATAGCCTTTCAGGTATAAGTACAGACCTTGCGCCCTCCCCTTCTGGTTCCTCAGAGAGGCAGTGCCAAATTGAAGTAATCTGTTCTCCTCCTTCTAAGGAGTGGGAGGTAGAGCTTCTCCGCCCGGCTGGGAGGGAGAGAGAGAGAGGCCAGCCAGCCCTCATGGCTGGCTGGGCCTGTAAGATCTGATGCTCCAGGCTCAGAGAGCAAGCACCATCCAGAGGCCTGGTATCCTCTGATGACCCTATGCACTGCTGTAAAGAAGATCTACAGTGAGTGCTGAATAAAGATCCCTTTTGCTTCATCATACTCCTGTTTAAATGTCAGTCCCTGGGCAGGAGAGAAGAACTGTGCTTTAGTGGGGGACTGATCTCTGGACATCCTGGAGCCCACTACAGCTAGAGGCGGTAAGTACCAAGAAGAACATCAGTGATCATCAAAAGCTTGTCCTAGTCTCCTCAACATCGCAGACGACCTATCTCTCCTGATCCTCACGGGTACGCTAGCACCACACCTTGTAGCAGAATAACATCTCCCAGAGGAAGAGGAAACAGGGCTATATATGTGTACATATACATGTAGATGCACGTGTGTAACTATTTTCCACACTGATGCCCATTTCTATACGAGTGCCCCCGTACACATGTACGTACACATATTTTCTTATAGATATGGAGCAAAGACATATTCGATTGAATAGATTCATACATAGGTATTCGTCTTTATATCAATTTATATGTATCTATAGCTATTTCTGATCCTATCATTTTTTCAATAAAACTATAGATTTATATATCTAACAATAATGTCATTCAAATTATACGACATTTATAAGTACTCATTGAGACCCTTGTACATCTGCTAGACCTTTGTCTTTGTGTACGTACTTGTTTATCAATTCCCTTACAGGTATATATACTACAGCCTAATAACTTAATCCCCTGTAGGGTTGGCCGATATCAACTTTTTCACCACAATAACGATATTAAGAAATGTGTCGCGATTACAATATATATCGCAAAAAAATTGTTCAAATAAAAGTCTAAAATGTTCTAGTAAATCTAAATAAAAAGTGTTCTGGAAAATAAAACCCTTTCCATGTCTGCACTTCATCTTTTCTCACCTAAACTAAGATCCCCCTCACCCCATCACTCTGAGCTACACTGCTCCCATCACTCTAACTTCCCCCTCATCCCAGCACTCCTACCCTGAGATAGTCCCTCCATTTAAAAACACATTTATAAAATGTAAAAAAAAATATTAAATAGATTTTTGACAGTTAAAAATTGTCGAAAAATCTGTTTTCATACATTTGATACATTTTCATAAAGGTTTAGAGTGATGGCATGAGGGGGATGTTAGGGGGATGGAAGCAGTGTAGGTGAGAAATGGTGAAGTGCAGGCATGGCAGGGGGAGTTACGGGTCTCAGGGAGGACAGGAAGGGGTTAAGGGCCTCAGGGGGAGAGAGATAGTAGCTAAGGGTCCCAGGGTTAAGAGAGGAAGTGGTTAAGAGTCCCAGTGGGAGGGTGGGAAAGGGGTTAAGTGACCTAAGGGGAGGATGGAGAAGGGGTTAAGTGTCCCAGGGGTAAGAGAGGAAGGGGTTAAGTGCACGAGGGTGGGGGACGGAGGGCTTAACAAAAGGAAAGTGAGGAGAGAAGTTCCACCCTTTCCCTGCTGCAGCCTGCTGCAGCCTGCTGCTCTCACATGCCCTCTCTCCCCACCCTCCCTCTGAGTCAGCATTCAGAAGCAGGAAGGGAGGGGTACTTGGGGAGAGAGAAGCAGCGATATAGCACAGCGGCAGTTTCAAAGCTGCATCTCTGAGCACTGGCATCTCGTAATATTGCGATAAGAGGCGTACTGCCATATCGGCCCTCCGGGAGATTATGTTATCGCGATATTACTAAATATCGGTATATCGCCCAAACCTAGTCACTTGTAATTTCAATGTTGCTCTATATAAGGAACGTTTTCTTTTCTTTCTCCAAAGTAAGGGGTCTATTCTAGGAGCTCCGAAGTGGGACAAAGTGCTTCTAAAGTGACTATATAAGCGGATTGGCATGTTTTGCTACTCTGTAAGCCCTTGCCGCATGTCGAAACCGTGTCTAAACGGCTCGTTTTGCAAGCGGATTCACTCTTGCTCGAACAATTCGCTCGGTTTGCCAAAAAAGCCACTAACGTAGTGATGTAATCAGTTTTACCCCTCTATTCAGCTGCTTTCAAAAACCATACTTACAAAGAGATTTCTTTGATCTATATATATTTTTAACCCTTTTAGTGTCATATATTGAAATCCCTCCAGCTTAGACCAGGCTAAACAATTTGACCGTGTAGTTACTTATTTTACATAGTCAATAAAAAATGGCAAATGTGTTTCTGATGCGATGTATCTAACAAAAATTACCGTTACAAATCCTTGTTACATATCTTAATGTCTTTGATGTTTATTTTGTAGTTAAATGTTATTAACCCTATAGCTGCCAGGTGGGCCTGTCACACACTTCAGAGCAGCGCATTGCCGGCCATTCTGACAGCAAAAAGGGTTAATAGCTTTTTATATTTTGCCACAACAACAAACCCAACAGAATATACGTAATACATATTGCTCTAGTGAAAGCATTACAAGAGATAAGGTTATTGCAGCGGCTAGAAGGTTGTGGTGATTTGGAGTCATTTGCAAGGTATTTCATTCAAAATACATAATGGCAGCCAGATTGAAGGACACCCACACATTGTTTTTTCCCCCCATAATATTTGAAAATTGCTGGAAAATTTCACACTGACGTGTGCGTTTAGGAAGACAAAGTAAGGGCAATTGAAAAAAAAAAAAAAAAAAGACAAATATTTAGGTGGCACTGAGACACTGAGGCTTTTAGGTGTTTTGGTGTTAGCGCCATCTATTGGTAATGCATGGTACTGATTTGAATAGTATGACATACATGTTTCCATTTAGAAACACAAAGCACCCTGTTGCAAAAGAATTGTATGAGATATTCCTATATGTGAATTGACAGCTCCCAGTTGCTAATATAAGCGAATGAGTGAGTATTGTGGCTTACAAATAAATGAATGTGCACTGGGAAATACAGCTGTATTAAACATGAAAAGTCATATGAAGAAGAAGAAGATGATGACTACTATCCATTTGGTTTCTCTCTTTGACTTGCAACAAAGAACTAACCACTCAGCTTGTGTTCTCTCCCTCCAACTCTCCTTTGCAGGAGAGCAGAACGGTCATCAAAAGCAAACAGCAGCTGCATGAAAGCAACACTGTAAGCTCACTTCACGCTCAGGAGAAAACACTGAAGCTCCTCCTCGTGGGTAGTGAGTTTGGACACTTTCGAGCACATTTCTCCAGTTAAAAACTATAGAAATGATCCCTGAAAGTATAGTCTTAACCAACTAATGCTGCAAAGAAAATACACACTGCAAGTAACCCTCTTTAAAGCTATAGTGAGTTTTTCCAAAAATGTCAATATTCTGCTGCTCAAAGGGTGAGAAACTTTCTAAAATACAGTGTAGTAGAATTGTGATGCTAATATATTATCACAACGTCTCTATTAAGGCTCTTATTGAAGAGTTATAAGCAAACTATCCTAGTCATTTGCATGTGTCTTGCCCAGCAGCCAATCAGACAGACGTCCCCTTTGTGGTGCTTTGGAAATGCCTGGCCTGTACATGGTGAATAAGGTTAGTGAATGATGTAAATGACTAGAGACGGAAGAAACCTATACATTCTGCTTTGCCTGCAAGAAAGAAAACATCTAAACACTGTAGTGTGTATAAATGAAATAAATATTTTGGAACTAAATTAACGTTCAGGAAATTAATCCCTCTGCTGAGCTACAAAACAGAAATAGTGTACAGTAGTCCCTTCTTTTTCTTATGTCTGGGCATCTGTATTAATACTGTACACAGTAATAAATATCTGTAAGAATACATGAAATCCTCAAAAGTACTTTAATGACCACCTATGATAATAAATATCATATGCGAAGAACCAAATGTTGTCTTTGGTATACATCACTGGGTGATCTGGTTGTTGGCTTTACCATCAGGAGTCCCAACTGCTGATTGTGATGTGCGAGCACGCATTGGTCTGTTTAGCTTCCTCAGATTCATATATATGTGTGTAACATGGTTAGTATTTTCTGTCTGTCTCTGCCCCTGTCACGTAAGGCCTTAGTAGTCTAGCCAGGGGAGAGCAAACTTTTGCAGCTGTGCCCCCCTGCCTTCCCTCCGCCGGTGCTCGCGCCCCCTCCCTTACCTTGATGCGGCGTCAAATGACGCCGCGGGGTCATGTGACGTCACGCAGCGTCATTTAAAGCGCGTGATGTCCCATCACATGACCCCGCGGCGTCATTTGACCCCACGTTGCCATGGACACGAATGACGCCGGCAGAGTCAAGGTAAGTAATAGCGTTGCAGAGGCCTGACGCGATCCCCCAGCATTTAATTTTAATGCCTCGGGGAAGAGCGCGGGGCCCCTGCAATGGCCCACGTCCCCCCAGAAAAATCTCCCGCCCCTCCCACTTTGCGCACCGCTGGTCTAGGCTGTGAGAAGCCAGTCTGTGGGCCTTTGACCCGCCTCATGCTCCTCTCTGAGTGACAGACAGAAGAGTGGTGGTGACTCAGGGCTTGTGTATAGCCTTTCAGGTATAAGTACAGACCTTGCGCCCTCCCCTTCTGGTTCCTCAGAGAGGCAGTGCCAAATTGAAGTAATCTGTTCTCCTCCTTCTAAGGAGTGGGAGGTAGAGCTTCTCTGCCCGGCTGGGAGGGAGAGAGAGAGAGGCCAGCCAGCCCTCATGGCTGGCTGGGCCTGTAAGATCTGATGCTCCAGGCTCAGAGAGCAAGCACCATCCAGAGGCCTGGTATCCTCTGATGACCCTATGCACTGCTGTAAAGAAGATCTACAGTGAGTGCTGAATAAAGATCCCTTTTGCTTCATCATACTCCTGTTTAAATGTCAGTCCCTGGGCAGGAGAGAAGAACTGTGCTTTAGTGGGGGACTGATCTCTGGACATCCTGGAGCCCACTACAGCTAGAGGCGGTAAGTACCAAGAAGAACATCAGTGATCATCAAAAGCTTGTCCTAGTCTCCTCAACATCGCAGACGACCTATCTCTCCTGATCCTCACAGGTACGCTAGCACCACACCTTGTAGCAGAATAACATCTCCCAGAGGAAGAGGAAACAGGGCTATATATGTGTACATATACATGTAGATGCACGTGTGTAACTATTTTCCACACTGATGCCCATTTCTATACGAGTGCCCCCGTACACATGTACGTACACATATTTTCTTATAGATATGGAGCAAAGACATATTCGATTGAATAGATTCATACATAGGTATTCGTCTTTATATCAATTTATATGTATCTATAGCTATTTCTGATCCTATCATTTTTTCAATAAAACTATAGATTTATATATCTAACAATAATGTCATTCAAATTATACGACATTTATAAGTACTCATTGAGACCCTTGTACATCTGCTAGACCTTTGTCTTTGTGTACGTACTTGTTTATCAATTCCCTTACAGGTATATATACTACAGCCTAATAACTTAATCCCCTGTAGGGTTGGCCGATATCAACTTTTTCACCACAATAACGATATTAAGAAATGTGTCGCGATTACAATATATATCGCAAAAAAATTGTTCAAATAAAAGTCTAAAATGTTCTAGTAAATCTAAATAAAAAGTGTTCTGGAAAATAAAACCCTTTCCATGTCTGCACTTCATCTTTTCTCACCTAAACTAAGATCCCCCTCACCCCATCACTCTGAGCTACACTGCTCCCATCACTCTAACTTCCCCCTCATCCCAGCACTCCTACCCTGAGATAGTCCCTCCATTTAAAAACACATTTATAAAATGTAAAAAAAAATATTAAATAGATTTTTGACAGTTAAAAATTGTCGAAAAATCTGTTTTCATACATTTGATACATTTTCATAAAGGTTTAGAGTGATGGCATGAGGGGGATGTTAGGGGGATGGAAGCAGTGTAGGTGAGAAATGGTGAAGTGCAGGCATGGCAGGGGGAGTTACGGGTCTCAGGGAGGACAGGAAGGGGTTAAGGGCCTCAGGGGGAGAGAGATAGTAGCTAAGGGTCCCAGGGTTAAGAGAGGAAGTGGTTAAGAGTCCCAGTGGGAGGGTGGGAAAGGGGTTAAGTGACCTAAGGGGAGGATGGAGAAGGGGTTAAGTGTCCCAGGGGTAAGAGAGGAAGGGGTTAAGTGCACGAGGGTGGGGGACGGAGGGCTTAACAAAAGGAAAGTGAGGAGAGAAGTTCCACCCTTTCCCTGCTGCAGCCTGCTGCAGCCTGCTGCTCTCACATGCCCTCTCTCCCCACCCTCCCTCTGAGTCAGCATTCAGAAGCAGGAAGGGAGGGGTACTTGGGGAGAGAGAAGCAGCGATATAGCACAGCGGCAGTTTCAAAGCTGCATCTCTGAGCACTGGCATCTCGTAATATTGCGATAAGAGGCGTACTGCCATATCGGCCCTCCGGGAGATTATGTTATCGCGATATTACTAAATATCGGTATATCGCCCAAACCTAGTCACTTGTAATTTCAATGTTGCTCTATATAAGGAACGTTTTCTTTTCTTTCTCCAAAGTAAGGGGTCTATTCTAGGAGCTCCGAAGTGGGACAAAGTGCTTCTAAAGTGACTATATAAGCGGATTGGCATGTTTTGCTACTCTGTAAGCCCTTGCCGCATGTCGAAACCGTGTCTAAACGGCTCGTTTTGCAAGCGGATTCACTCTTGCTCGAACAATTCGCTCGGTTTGCCAAAAAAGCCACTAACGTAGTGATGTAATCAGTTTTACCCCTCTATTCAGCTGCTTTCAAAAACCATACTTACAAAGAGATTTCTTTGATCTATATATATTTTTAACCCTTTTAGTGTCATATATTGAAATCCCTCCAGCTTAGACCAGGCTAAACAATTTGACCGTGTAGTTACTTATTTTACATAGTCAATAAAAAATGGCAAATGTGTTTCTGATGCGATGTATCTAACAAAAATTACCGTTACAAATCCTTGTTACATATCTTAATGTCTTTGATGTTTATTTTGTAGTTAAATGTTATTAACCCTATAGCTGCCAGGTGGGCCTGTCACACGCTTCAGAGCAGCGCATTGCCGGCCATTCTGACAGCAAAAAGGGTTAATAGCTTTTTATATTTTGCCACAACAACAAACCCAACAGAATATACGTAATACATATTGCTCTAGTGAAAGCATTACAAGAGATAAGGTTATTGCAGCGGCTAGAAGGTTGTGGTGATTTGGAGTCATTTGCAAGGTATTTCATTCAAAATACATAATGGCAGCCAGATTGAAGGACACCCACACATTGTTTTTTCCCCCCATAATATTTGAAAATTGCTGGAAAATTTCACACTGACGTGTGCGTTTAGGAAGACAAAGTAAGGGCAATTGAAAAAAAAAAAAAAAAAAAGACAAATATTTAGGTGGCACTGAGACACTGAGGCTTTTAGGTGTTTTGGTGTTAGCGCCATCTATTGGTAATGCATGGTACTGATTTGAATAGTATGACATACATGTTTCCATTTAGAAACACAAAGCACCCTGTTGCAAAAGAATTGTATGAGATATTCCTATATGTGAATTGACAGCTCCCAGTTGCTAATATAAGCGAATGAGTGAGTATTGTGGCTTACAAATAAATGAATGTGCACTGGGAAATACAGCTGTATTAAACATGAAAAGTCATATGAAGAAGAAGAAGATGATGACTACTATCCATTTGGTTTCTCTCTTTGACTTGCAACAAAGAACTAACCACTCAGCTTGTGTTCTCTCCCTCCAACTCTCCTTTGCAGGAGAGCAGAACGGTCATCAAAAGCAAACAGCAGCTGCATGAAAGCAACACTGTAAGCTCACTTCACGCTCAGGAGAAAACACTGAAGCTCCTCCTCGTGGGTAGTGAGTTTGGACACTTTCGAGCACATTTCTCCAGTTAAAAACTATAGAAATGATCCCTGAAAGTATAGTCTTAACCAACTAATGCTGCAAAGAAAATACACACTGCAAGTAACCCTCTTTAAAGTTATAGTGAGTTTTTCCAAAAATGTCAATATTCTGCTGCTCAAAGGGTGAGAAACTTTCTAAAATACAGTGTAGTAGAATTGTGATGCTAATATATTATCACAACGTCTCTATTAAGGCTCTTATTGAAGAGTTATAAGCAAACTATCCTAGTCATTTGCATGTGTCTAGCCCAGCAGCCAATCAGACAGACGTCCCCTTTGTGGTGCTTTGGAAATGCCTGGCCTGTACATGGTGAATAAGGTTAGTGAATGATGTAAATGACTAGAGACGGAAGAAACCTATACATTCTGCTTTGCCTGCAAGAAAGAAAACATCTAAACACTGTAGTGTGTATAAATGAAATAAATATTTTGGAACTAAATTAACGTTCAGGAAATTAATCCCTCTGCTGAGCTACAAAACAGAAATAGTGTACAGTAGTCCCTTCTTTTTCTTATGTCTGGGCATCTGTATTAATACTGTACACAGTAATAAATATCTGTAAGAATACATGAAATCCTCAAAAGTACTTTAATGACCACCTATGATAATAAATATCATATGCGAAGAACCAAATGTTGTCTTTGGTATACATCACTGGGTGATCTGGTTGTTGGCTTTACCATCAGGAGTCCCAACTGCTGATTGTGATGTGCGAGCACGCATTGGTCTGTTTAGCTTCCTCAGATTCATATATATGTGTGTAACATGGTTAGTATTTTCTGTCTGTCTCTGCCCCTGTCACGTAAGGCCTTAGTAGTCTAGCCAGGGGAGAGCAAACTTTTGCAGCTGTGCCCCCCTGCCTTCCCTCCGCCGGTGCTCGCGCCCCCTCCCTTACCTTGATGCGGCGTCAAATGACGCCGCGGGGTCATGTGACGTCACGCAGCGTCATTTAAAGCGCGTGATGTCCCATCACATGACCCCGCGGCGTCATTTGACCCCACGTTGCCATGGACACGAATGACGCCGGCAGAGTCAAGGTAAGTAATAGCGTTGCAGAGGCCTGACGCGATCCCCCAGCATTTAATTTTAATGCCTCGGGGAAGAGCGCGGGGCCCCTGCAATGGCCCACGTCCCCCCAGAAAAATCTCCCGCCCCTCCCACTTTGCGCACCGCTGGTCTAGGCTGTGAGAAGCCAGTCTGTGGGCCTTTGACCCGCCTCATGCTCCTCTCTGAGTGACAGACAGAAGAGTGGTGGTGACTCAGGGCTTGTGTATAGCCTTTCAGGTATAAGTACAGACCTTGCGCCCTCCCCTTCTGGTTCCTCAGAGAGGCAGTGCCAAATTGAAGTAATCTGTTCTCCTCCTTCTAAGGAGTGGGAGGTAGAGCTTCTCCGCCCGGCTGGGAGGGAGAGAGAGAGGCCGGCCAGCCAGCCCTCATGGCTGGCTGGGCCTGTAAGATCTGATGCTCCAGGCTCAGAGAGCAAGCACCATCCAGAGGCCTGGTATCCTCTGATGACCCTATGCACTGCTGTAAAGAAGATCTACAGTGAGTGCTGAATAAAGATCCCTTTTGCTTCATCATACTCCTGTTTAAATGTCAGTCCCTGGGCAGGAGAGAAGAACTGTGCTTTAGTGGGGGACTGATCTCTGGACATCCTGGAGCCCACTACAGCTAGAGGCGGTAAGTACCAAGAAGAACATCAGTGATCATCAAAAGCTTGTCCTAGTCTCCTCAACATCGCAGACGACCTATCTCTCCTGATCCTCACAGGTACGCTAGCACCACACCTTGTAGCAGAATAACATCTCCCAGAGGAAGAGGAAACAGGGCTATATATGTGTACATATACATGTAGATGCACGTGTGTAACTATTTTCCACACTGATGCCCATTTCTATACGAGTGCCCCCGTACACATGTACGTACACATATTTTCTTATAGATATGGAGCAAAGACATATTCGATTGAATAGATTCATACATAGGTATTCGTCTTTATATCAATTTATATGTATCTATAGCTATTTCTGATCCTATCATTTTTTCAATAAAACTATAGATTTATATATCTAACAATAATGTCATTCAAATTATACGACATTTATAAGTACTCATTGAGACCCTTGTACATCTGCTAGACCTTTGTCTTTGTGTACGTACTTGTTTATCAATTCCCTTACAGGTATATATACTACAGCCTAATAACTTAATCCCCTGTAGGGTTGGCCGATATCAACTTTTTCACCACAATAACGATATTAAGAAATGTGTCGCGATTACAATATATATCGCAAAAAAATTGTTCAAATAAAAGTCTAAAATGTTCTAGTAAATCTAAATAAAAAGTGTTCTGGAAAATAAAACCCTTTCCATGTCTGCACTTCATCTTTTCTCACCTAAACTAAGATCCCCCTCACCCCATCACTCTGAGCTACACTGCTCCCATCACTCTAACTTCCCCCTCATCCCAGCACTCCTACCCTGAGATAGTCCCTCCATTTAAAAACACATTTAAAAAATGTAAAAAAAAATATTAAATAGATTTTTGACAGTTAAAAATTGTCGAAAAATCTGTTTTCATACATTTGATACATTTTCATAAAGGTTTAGAGTGATGGCATGAGGGGGATGTTAGGGGGATGGAAGCAGTGTAGGTGAGAAATGGTGAAGTGCAGGCATGGCAGGGGGAGTTACGGGTCTCAGGGAGGACAGGAAGGGGTTAAGGGCCTCAGGGGGAGAGAGATAGTAGCTAAGGGTCCCAGGGTTAAGAGAGGAAGTGGTTAAGAGTCCCAGTGGGAGGGTGGGAAAGGGGTTAAGTGACCTAAGGGGAGGATGGAGAAGGGGTTAAGTGTCCCAGGGGTAAGAGAGGAAGGGGTTAAGTGCACGAGGGTGGGGGACGGAGGGCTTAACAAAAGGAAAGTGAGGAGAGAAGTTCCACCCTTTCCCTGCTGCAGCCTGCTGCAGCCTGCTGCTCTCACATGCCCTCTCTCCCCACCCTCCCTCTGAGTCAGCATTCAGAAGCAGGAAGGGAGGGGTACTTGGGGAGAGAGAAGCAGCGATATAGCACAGCGGCAGTTTCAAAGCTGCATCTCTGAGCACTGGCATCTCGTAATATTGCGATAAGAGGCGTACTGCCATATCGGCCCTCCGGGAGATTATGTTATCGCGATATTACTAAATATCGGTATATCGCCCAAACCTAGTCACTTGTAATTTCAATGTTGCTCTATATAAGGAACGTTTTCTTTTCTTTCTCCAAAGTAAGGGGTCTATTCTAGGAGCTCCGAAGTGGGACAAAGTGCTTCTAAAGTGACTATATAAGCGGATTGGCATGTTTTGCTACTCTGTAAGCCCTTGCCGCATGTCGAAACCGTGTCTAAACGGCTCGTTTTGCAAGCGGATTCACTCTTGCTCGAACAATTCGCTCGGTTTGCCAAAAAAGCCACTAACGTAGTGATGTAATCAGTTTTACCCCTCTATTCAGCTGCTTTCAAAAACCATACTTACAAAGAGATTTCTTTGATCTATATATATTTTTAACCCTTTTAGTGTCATATATTGAAATCCCTCCAGCTTAGACCAGGCTAAACAATTTGACCGTGTAGTTACTTATTTTACATAGTCAATAAAAAATGGCAAATGTGTTTCTGATGCGATGTATCTAACAAAAATTACCGTTACAAATCCTTGTTACATATCTTAATGTCTTTGATGTTTATTTTGTAGTTAAATGTTATTAACCCTATAGCTGCCAGGTGGGCCTGTCACACGCTTCAGAGCAGCGCATTGCCGGCCATTCTGACAGCAAAAAGGGTTAATAGCTTTTTATATTTTGCCACAACAACAAACCCAACAGAATATACGTAATACATATTGCTCTAGTGAAAGCATTACAAGAGATAAGGTTATTGCAGCGGCTAGAAGGTTGTGGTGATTTGGAGTCATTTGCAAGGTATTTCATTCAAAATACATAATGGCAGCCAGATTGAAGGACACCCACACATTGTTTTTTCCCCCCATAATATTTGAAAATTGCTGGAAAATTTCACACTGACGTGTGCGTTTAGGAAGACAAAGTAAGGGCAATTGAAAAAAAAAAAAAAAAAAGACAAATATTTAGGTGGCACTGAGACACTGAGGCTTTTAGGTGTTTTGGTGTTAGCGCCATCTATTGGTAATGCATGGTACTGATTTGAATAGTATGACATACATGTTTCCATTTAGAAACACAAAGCACCCTGTTGCAAAAGAATTGTATGAGATATTCCTATATGTGAATTGACAGCTCCCAGTTGCTAATATAAGCGAATGAGTGAGTATTGTGGCTTACAAATAAATGAATGTGCACTGGGAAATACAGCTGTATTAAACATGAAAAGTCATATGAAGAAGAAGAAGATGATGACTACTATCCATTTGGTTTCTCTCTTTGACTTGCAACAAAGAACTAACCACTCAGCTTGTGTTCTCTCCCTCCAACTCTCCTTTGCAGGAGAGCAGAACGGTCATCAAAAGCAAACAGCAGCTGCATGAAAGCAACACTGTAAGCTCACTTCACGCTCAGGAGAAAACACTGAAGCTCCTCCTCGTGAGTAGTGAGTTTGGACACTTTCGAGCACATTTCTCCAGTTAAAAACTATAGAAATGATCCCTGAAAGTATAGTCTTAACCAACTAATGCTGCAAAGAAAATACACACTGCAAGTAACCCTCTTTAAAGTTATAGTGAGTTTTTCCAAAAATGTCAATATTCTGCTGCTCAAAGGGTGAGAAACTTTCTAAAATACAGTGTAGTAGAATTGTGATGCTAATATATTATCACAACGTCTCTATTAAGGCTCTTATTGAAGAGTTATAAGCAAACTATCCTAGTCATTTGCATGTGTCTAGCCCAGCAGCCAATCAGACAGACGTCCCCTTTGTGGTGCTTTGGAAATGCCTGGCCTGTACATGGTGAATAAGGTTAGTGAATGATGTAAATGACTAGAGACGGAAGAAACCTATACATTCTGCTTTGCCTGCAAGAAAGAAAACATCTAAACACTGTAGTGTGTATAAATGAAATAAATATTTTGGAACTAAATTAACGTTCAGGAAATTAATCCCTCTGCTGAGCTACAAAACAGAAATAGTGTACAGTAGTCCCTTCTTTTTCTTATGTCTGGGCATCTGTATTAATACTGTACACAGTAATAAATATCTGTAAGAATACATGAAATCCTCAAAAGTACTTTAATGACCACCTATGATAATAAATATCATATGCGAAGAACCAAATGTTGTCTTTGGTATACATCACTGGGTGATCTGGTTGTTGGCTTTACCATCAGGAGTCCCAACTGCTGATTGTGATGTGCGAGCACGCATTGGTCTGTTTAGCTTCCTCAGATTCATATATATGTGTGTAACATGGTTAGTATTTTCTGTCTGTCTCTGCCCCTGTCACGTAAGGCCTTAGTAGTCTAGCCAGGGGAGAGCAAACTTTTGCAGCTGTGCCCCCCTGCCTTCCCTCCGCCGGTGCTCGCGCCCCCTCCCTTACCTTGATGCGGCGTCAAATGACGCCGCGGGGTCATGTGACGTCACGCAGCGTCATTTAAAGCGCGTGATGTCCCATCACATGACCCCGCGGCGTCATTTGACCCCACGTTGCCATGGACACGAATGACGCCGGCAGAGTCAAGGTAAGTAATAGCGTTGCAGAGGCCTGACGCGATCCCCCAGCATTTAATTTTAATGCCTCGGGGAAGAGCGCGGGGCCCCTGCAATGGCCCACGTCCCCCCAGAAAAATCTCCCGCCCCTCCCACTTTGCGCACCGCTGGTCTAGGCTGTGAGAAGCCAGTCTGTGGGCCTTTGACCCGCCTCATGCTCCTCTCTGAGTGACAGACAGAAGAGTGGTGGTGACTCAGGGCTTGTGTATAGCCTTTCAGGTATAAGTACAGACCTTGCGCCCTCCCCTTCTGGTTCCTCAGAGAGGCAGTGCCAAATTGAAGTAATCTGTTCTCCTCCTTCTAAGGAGTGGGAGGTAGAGCTTCTCCGCCCGGCTGGGAGGGAGAGAGAGAGGCCGGCCAGCCAGCCCTCATGGCTGGCTGGGCCTGTAAGATCTGATGCTCCAGGCTCAGAGAGCAAGCACCATCCAGAGGCCTGGTATCCTCTGATGACCCTATGCACTGCTGTAAAGAAGATCTACAGTGAGTGCTGAATAAAGATCCCTTTTGCTTCATCATACTCCTGTTTAAATGTCAGTCCCTGGGCAGGAGAGAAGAACTGTGCTTTAGTGGGGGACTGATCTCTGGACATCCTGGAGCCCACTACAGCTAGAGGCGGTAAGTACCAAGAAGAACATCAGTGATCATCAAAAGCTTGTCCTAGTCTCCTCAACATCGCAGACGACCTATCTCTCCTGATCCTCACAGGTACGCTAGCACCACACCTTGTAGCAGAATAACATCTCCCAGAGGAAGAGGAAACAGGGCTATATATGTGTACATATACATGTAGATGCACGTGTGTAACTATTTTCCACACTGATGCCCATTTCTATACGAGTGCCCCCGTACACATGTACGTACACATATTTTCTTATAGATATGGAGCAAAGACATATTCGATTGAATAGATTCATACATAGGTATTCGTCTTTATATCAATTTATATGTATCTATAGCTATTTCTGATCCTATCATTTTTTCAATAAAACTATAGATTTATATATCTAACAATAATGTCATTCAAATTATACGACATTTATAAGTACTCATTGAGACCCTTGTACATCTGCTAGACCTTTGTCTTTGTGTACGTACTTGTTTATCAATTCCCTTACAGGTATATATACTACAGCCTAATAACTTAATCCCCTGTAGGGTTGGCCGATATCAACTTTTTCACCACAATAACGATATTAAGAAATGTGTCGCGATTACAATATATATCGCAAAAAAATTGTTCAAATAAAAGTCTAAAATGTTCTAGTAAATCTAAATAAAAAGTGTTCTGGAAAATAAAACCCTTTCCATGTCTGCACTTCATCTTTTCTCACCTAAACTAAGATCCCCCTCACCCCATCACTCTGAGCTACACTGCTCCCATCACTCTAACTTCCCCCTCATCCCAGCACTCCTACCCTGAGATAGTCCCTCCATTTAAAAACACATTTATAAAATGTAAAAAAAAATATTAAATAGATTTTTGACAGTTAAAAATTGTCGAAAAATCTGTTTTCATACATTTGATACATTTTCATAAAGGTTTAGAGTGATGGCATGAGGGGGATGTTAGGGGGATGGAAGCAGTGTAGGTGAGAAATGGTGAAGTGCAGGCATGGCAGGGGGAGTTACGGGTCTCAGGGAGGACAGGAAGGGGTTAAGGGCCTCAGGGGGAGAGAGATAGTAGCTAAGGGTCCCAGGGTTAAGAGAGGAAGTGGTTAAGAGTCCCAGTGGGAGGGTGGGAAAGGGGTTAAGTGACCTAAGGGGAGGATGGAGAAGGGGTTAAGTGTCCCAGGGGTAAGAGAGGAAGGGGTTAAGTGCACGAGGGTGGGGGACGGAGGGCTTAACAAAAGGAAAGTGAGGAGAGAAGTTCCACCCTTTCCCTGCTGCAGCCTGCTGCAGCCTGCTGCTCTCACATGCCCTCTCTCCCCACCCTCCCTCTGAGTCAGCATTCAGAAGCAGGAAGGGAGGGGTACTTGGGGAGAGAGAAGCAGCGATATAGCACAGCGGCAGTTTCAAAGCTGCATCTCTGAGCACTGGCATCTCGTAATATTGCGATAAGAGGCGTACTGCCATATCGGCCCTCCGGGAGATTATGTTATCGCGATATTACTAAATATCGGTATATCGCCCAAACCTAGTCACTTGTAATTTCAATGTTGCTCTATATAAGGAACGTTTTCTTTTCTTTCTCCAAAGTAAGGGGTCTATTCTAGGAGCTCCGAAGTGGGACAAAGTGCTTCTAAAGTGACTATATAAGCGGATTGGCATGTTTTGCTACTCTGTAAGCCCTTGCCGCATGTCGAAACCGTGTCTAAACGGCTCGTTTTGCAAGCGGATTCACTCTTGCTCGAACAATTCGCTCGGTTTGCCAAAAAAGCCACTAACGTAGTGATGTAATCAGTTTTACCCCTCTATTCAGCTGCTTTCAAAAACCATACTTACAAAGAGATTTCTTTGATCTATATATATTTTTAACCCTTTTAGTGTCATATATTGAAATCCCTCCAGCTTAGACCAGGCTAAACAATTTGACCGTGTAGTTACTTATTTTACATAGTCAATAAAAAATGGCAAATGTGTTTCTGATGCGATGTATCTAACAAAAATTACCGTTACAAATCCTTGTTACATATCTTAATGTCTTTGATGTTTATTTTGTAGTTAAATGTTATTAACCCTATAGCTGCCAGGTGGGCCTGTCACACACTTCAGAGCAGCGCATTGCCGGCCATTCTGACAGCAAAAAGGGTTAATAGCTTTTTATATTTTGCCACAACAACAAACCCAACAGAATATACGTAATACATATTGCTCTAGTGAAAGCATTACAAGAGATAAGGTTATTGCAGCGGCTAGAAGGTTGTGGTGATTTGGAGTCATTTGCAAGGTATTTCATTCAAAATACATAATGGCAGCCAGATTGAAGGACACCCACACATTGTTTTTTCCCCCCATAATATTTGAAAATTGCTGGAAAATTTCACACTGACGTGTGCGTTTAGGAAGACAAAGTAAGGGCAATTGAAAAAAAAAAAAAAAAAAGACAAATATTTAGGTGGCACTGAGACACTGAGGCTTTTAGGTGTTTTGGTGTTAGCGCCATCTATTGGTAATGCATGGTACTGATTTGAATAGTATGACATACATGTTTCCATTTAGAAACACAAAGCACCCTGTTGCAAAAGAATTGTATGAGATATTCCTATATGTGAATTGACAGCTCCCAGTTGCTAATATAAGCGAATGAGTGAGTATTGTGGCTTACAAATAAATGAATGTGCACTGGGAAATACAGCTGTATTAAACATGAAAAGTCATATGAAGAAGAAGAAGATGATGACTACTATCCATTTGGTTTCTCTCTTTGACTTGCAACAAAGAACTAACCACTCAGCTTGTGTTCTCTCCCTCCAACTCTCCTTTGCAGGAGAGCAGAACGGTCATCAAAAGCAAACAGCAGCTGCATGAAAGCAACACTGTAAGCTCACTTCACGCTCAGGAGAAAACACTGAAGCTCCTCCTCGTGGGTAGTGAGTTTGGACACTTTCGAGCACATTTCTCCAGTTAAAAACTATAGAAATGATCCCTGAAAGTATAGTCTTAACCAACTAATGCTGCAAAGAAAATACACACTGCAAGTAACCCTCTTTAAAGTTATAGTGAGTTTTTCCAAAAATGTCAATATTCTGCTGCTCAAAGGGTGAGAAACTTTCTAAAATACAGTGTAGTAGAATTGTGATGCTAATATATTATCACAACGTCTCTATTAAGGCTCTTATTGAAGAGTTATAAGCAAACTATCCTAGTCATTTGCATGTGTCTAGCCCAGCAGCCAATCAGACAGACGTCCCCTTTGTGGTGCTTTGGAAATGCCTGGCCTGTACATGGTGAATAAGGTTAGTGAATGATGTAAATGACTAGAGACGGAAGAAACCTATACATTCTGCTTTGCCTGCAAGAAAGAAAACATCTAAACACTGTAGTGTGTATAAATGAAATAAATATTTTGGAACTAAATTAACGTTCAGGAAATTAATCCCTCTGCTGAGCTACAAAACAGAAATAGTGTACAGTAGTCCCTTCTTTTTCTTATGTCTGGGCATCTGTATTAATACTGTACACAGTAATAAATATCTGTAAGAATACATGAAATCCTCAAAAGTACTTTAATGACCACCTATGATAATAAATATCATATGCGAAGAACCAAATGTTGTCTTTGGTATACATCACTGGGTGATCTGGTTGTTGGCTTTACCATCAGGAGTCCCAACTGCTGATTGTGATGTGCGAGCACGCATTGGTCTGTTTAGCTTCCTCAGATTCATATATATGTGTGTAACATGGTTAGTATTTTCTGTCTGTCTCTGCCCCTGTCACGTAAGGCCTTAGTAGTCTAGCCAGGGGAGAGCAAACTTTTGCAGCTGTGCCCCCCTGCCTTCCCTCCGCCGGTGCTCGCGCCCCCTCCCTTACCTTGATGCGGCGTCAAATGACGCCGCGGGGTCATGTGACGTCACGCAGCGTCATTTAAAGCGCGTGATGTCCCATCACATGACCCCGCGGCGTCATTTGACCCCACGTTGCCATGGACACGAATGACGCCGGCAGAGTCAAGGTAAGTAATAGCGTTGCAGAGGCCTGACGCGATCCCCCAGCATTTAATTTTAATGCCTCGGGGAAGAGCGCGGGGCCCCTGCAATGGCCCACGTCCCCCCAGAAAAATCTCCCGCCCCTCCCACTTTGCGCACCGCTGGTCTAGGCTGTGAGAAGCCAGTCTGTGGGCCTTTGACCCGCCTCATGCTCCTCTCTGAGTGACAGACAGAAGAGTGGTGGTGACTCAGGGCTTGTGTATAGCCTTTCAGGTATAAGTACAGACCTTGCGCCCTCCCCTTCTGGTTCCTCAGAGAGGCAGTGCCAAATTGAAGTAATCTGTTCTCCTCCTTCTAAGGAGTGGGAGGTAGAGCTTCTCCGCCCGGCTGGGAGGGAGAGAGAGAGGCCGGCCAGCCAGCCCTCATGGCTGGCTGGGCCTGTAAGATCTGATGCTCCAGGCTCAGAGAGCAAGCACCATCCAGAGGCCTGGTATCCTCTGATGACCCTATGCACTGCTGTAAAGAAGATCTACAGTGAGTGCTGAATAAAGATCCCTTTTGCTTCATCATACTCCTGTTTAAATGTCAGTCCCTGGGCAGGAGAGAAGAACTGTGCTTTAGTGGGGGACTGATCTCTGGACATCCTGGAGCCCACTACAGCTAGAGGCGGTAAGTACCAAGAAGAACATCAGTGATCATCAAAAGCTTGTCCTAGTCTCCTCAACATCGCAGACGACCTATCTCTCCTGATCCTCACAGGTACGCTAGCACCACACCTTGTAGCAGAATAACATCTCCCAGAGGAAGAGGAAACAGGGCTATATATGTGTACATATACATGTAGATGCACGTGTGTAACTATTTTCCACACTGATGCCCATTTCTATACGAGTGCCCCCGTACACATGTACGTACACATATTTTCTTATAGATATGGAGCAAAGACATATTCGATTGAATAGATTCATACATAGGTATTCGTCTTTATATCAATTTATATGTATCTATAGCTATTTCTGATCCTATCATTTTTTCAATAAAACTATAGATTTATATATCTAACAATAATGTCATTCAAATTATACGACATTTATAAGTACTCATTGAGACCCTTGTACATCTGCTAGACCTTTGTCTTTGTGTACGTACTTGTTTATCAATTCCCTTACAGGTATATATACTACAGCCTAATAACTTAATCCCCTGTAGGGTTGGCCGATATCAACTTTTTCACCACAATAACGATATTAAGAAATGTGTCGCGATTACAATATATATCGCAAAAAAATTGTTCAAATAAAAGTCTAAAATGTTCTAGTAAATCTAAATAAAAAGTGTTCTGGAAAATAAAACCCTTTCCATGTCTGCACTTCATCTTTTCTCACCTAAACTAAGATCCCCCTCACCCCATCACTCTGAGCTACACTGCTCCCATCACTCTAACTTCCCCCTCATCCCAGCACTCCTACCCTGAGATAGTCCCTCCATTTAAAAACACATTTATAAAATGTAAAAAAAAATATTAAATAGATTTTTGACAGTTAAAAATTGTCGAAAAATCTGTTTTCATACATTTGATACATTTTCATAAAGGTTTAGAGTGATGGCATGAGGGGGATGTTAGGGGGATGGAAGCAGTGTAGGTGAGAAATGGTGAAGTGCAGGCATGGCAGGGGGAGTTACGGGTCTCAGGGAGGACAGGAAGGGGTTAAGGGCCTCAGGGGGAGAGAGATAGTAGCTAAGGGTCCCAGGGTTAAGAGAGGAAGTGGTTAAGAGTCCCAGTGGGAGGGTGGGAAAGGGGTTAAGTGACCTAAGGGGAGGATGGAGAAGGGGTTAAGTGTCCCAGGGGTAAGAGAGGAAGGGGTTAAGTGCACGAGGGTGGGGGACGGAGGGCTTAACAAAAGGAAAGTGAGGAGAGAAGTTCCACCCTTTCCCTGCTGCAGCCTGCTGCAGCCTGCTGCTCTCACATGCCCTCTCTCCCCACCCTCCCTCTGAGTCAGCATTCAGAAGCAGGAAGGGAGGGGTACTTGGGGAGAGAGAAGCAGCGATATAGCACAGCGGCAGTTTCAAAGCTGCATCTCTGAGCACTGGCATCTCGTAATATTGCGATAAGAGGCGTACTGCCATATCGGCCCTCCGGGAGATTATGTTATCGCGATATTACTAAATATCGGTATATCGCCCAAACCTAGTCACTTGTAATTTCAATGTTGCTCTATATAAGGAACGTTTTCTTTTCTTTCTCCAAAGTAAGGGGTCTATTCTAGGAGCTCCGAAGTGGGACAAAGTGCTTCTAAAGTGACTATATAAGCGGATTGGCATGTTTTGCTACTCTGTAAGCCCTTGCCGCATGTCGAAACCGTGTCTAAACGGCTCGTTTTGCAAGCGGATTCACTCTTGCTCGAACAATTCGCTCGGTTTGCCAAAAAAGCCACTAACGTAGTGATGTAATCAGTTTTACCCCTCTATTCAGCTGCTTTCAAAAACCATACTTACAAAGAGATTTCTTTGATCTATATATATTTTTAACCCTTTTAGTGTCATATATTGAAATCCCTCCAGCTTAGACCAGGCTAAACAATTTGACCGTGTAGTTACTTATTTTACATAGTCAATAAAAAATGGCAAATGTGTTTCTGATGCGATGTATCTAACAAAAATTACCGTTACAAATCCTTGTTACATATCTTAATGTCTTTGATGTTTATTTTGTAGTTAAATGTTATTAACCCTATAGCTGCCAGGTGGGCCTGTCACACACTTCAGAGCAGCGCATTGCCGGCCATTCTGACAGCAAAAAGGGTTAATAGCTTTTTATATTTTGCCACAACAACAAACCCAACAGAATATACGTAATACATATTGCTCTAGTGAAAGCATTACAAGAGATAAGGTTATTGCAGCGGCTAGAAGGTTGTGGTGATTTGGAGTCATTTGCAAGGTATTTCATTCAAAATACATAATGGCAGCCAGATTGAAGGACACCCACACATTGTTTTTTCCCCCCATAATATTTGAAAATTGCTGGAAAATTTCACACTGACGTGTGCGTTTAGGAAGACAAAGTAAGGGCAATTGAAAAAAAAAAAAAAAAAAGACAAATATTTAGGTGGCACTGAGACACTGAGGCTTTTAGGTGTTTTGGTGTTAGCGCCATCTATTGGTAATGCATGGTACTGATTTGAATAGTATGACATACATGTTTCCATTTAGAAACACAAAGCACCCTGTTGCAAAAGAATTGTATGAGATATTCCTATATGTGAATTGACAGCTCCCAGTTGCTAATATAAGCGAATGAGTGAGTATTGTGGCTTACAAATAAATGAATGTGCACTGGGAAATACAGCTGTATTAAACATGAAAAGTCATATGAAGAAGAAGAAGATGATGACTACTATCCATTTGGTTTCTCTCTTTGACTTGCAACAAAGAACTAACCACTCAGCTTGTGTTCTCTCCCTCCAACTCTCCTTTGCAGGAGAGCAGAACGGTCATCAAAAGCAAACAGCAGCTGCATGAAAGCAACACTGTAAGCTCACTTCACGCTCAGGAGAAAACACTGAAGCTCCTCCTCGTGGGTAGTGAGTTTGGACACTTTCGAGCACATTTCTCCAGTTAAAAACTATAGAAATGATCCCTGAAAGTATAGTCTTAACCAACTAATGCTGCAAAGAAAATACACACTGCAAGTAACCCTCTTTAAAGCTATAGTGAGTTTTTCCAAAAATGTCAATATTCTGCTGCTCAAAGGGTGAGAAACTTTCTAAAATACAGTGTAGTAGAATTGTGATGCTAATATATTATCACAACGTCTCTATTAAGGCTCTTATTGAAGAGTTATAAGCAAACTATCCTAGTCATTTGCATGTGTCTTGCCCAGCAGCCAATCAGACAGACGTCCCCTTTGTGGTGCTTTGGAAATGCCTGGCCTGTACATGGTGAATAAGGTTAGTGAATGATGTAAATGACTAGAGACGGAAGAAACCTATACATTCTGCTTTGCCTGCAAGAAAGAAAACATCTAAACACTGTAGTGTGTATAAATGAAATAAATATTTTGGAACTAAATTAACGTTCAGGAAATTAATCCCTCTGCTGAGCTACAAAACAGAAATAGTGTACAGTAGTCCCTTCTTTTTCTTATGTCTGGGCATCTGTATTAATACTGTACACAGTAATAAATATCTGTAAGAATACATGAAATCCTCAAAAGTACTTTAATGACCACCTATGATAATAAATATCATATGCGAAGAACCAAATGTTGTCTTTGGTATACATCACTGGGTGATCTGGTTGTTGGCTTTACCATCAGGAGTCCCAACTGCTGATTGTGATGTGCGAGCACGCATTGGTCTGTTTAGCTTCCTCAGATTCATATATATGTGTGTAACATGGTTAGTATTTTCTGTCTGTCTCTGCCCCTGTCACGTAAGGCCTTAGTAGTCTAGCCAGGGGAGAGCAAACTTTTGCAGCTGTGCCCCCCTGCCTTCCCTCCGCCGGTGCTCGCGCCCCCTCCCTTACCTTGATGCGGCGTCAAATGACGCCGCGGGGTCATGTGACGTCACGCAGCGTCATTTAAAGCGCGTGATGTCCCATCACATGACCCCGCGGCGTCATTTGACCCCACGTTGCCATGGACACGAATGACGCCGGCAGAGTCAAGGTAAGTAATAGCGTTGCAGAGGCCTGACGCGATCCCCCAGCATTTAATTTTAATGCCTCGGGGAAGAGCGCGGGGCCCCTGCAATGGCCCACGTCCCCCCAGAAAAATCTCCCGCCCCTCCCACTTTGCGCACCGCTGGTCTAGGCTGTGAGAAGCCAGTCTGTGGGCCTTTGACCCGCCTCATGCTCCTCTCTGAGTGACAGACAGAAGAGTGGTGGTGACTCAGGGCTTGTGTATAGCCTTTCAGGTATAAGTACAGACCTTGCGCCCTCCCCTTCTGGTTCCTCAGAGAGGCAGTGCCAAATTGAAGTAATCTGTTCTCCTCCTTCTAAGGAGTGGGAGGTAGAGCTTCTCCGCCCGGCTGGGAGGGAGAGAGAGAGAGGCCAGCCAGCCCTCATGGCTGGCTGGGCCTGTAAGATCTGATGCTCCAGGCTCAGAGAGCAAGCACCATCCAGAGGCCTGGTATCCTCTGATGACCCTATGCACTGCTGTAAAGAAGATCTACAGTGAGTGCTGAATAAAGATCCCTTTTGCTTCATCATACTCCTGTTTAAATGTCAGTCCCTGGGCAGGAGAGAACTGTGCTTTAGTGGGGGACTGATCTCTGGACATCCTGGAGCCCACTACAGCTAGAGGCGGTAAGTACCAAGAAGAACATCAGTGATCATCAAAAGCTTGTCCTAGTCTCCTCAACATCGCAGACGACCTATCTCTCCTGATCCTCACAGGTACGCTAGCACCACACCTTGTAGCAGAATAACATCTCCCAGAGGAAGAGGAAACAGGGCTATATATGTGTACATATACATGTAGATGCACGTGTGTAACTATTTTCCACACTGATGCCCATTTCTATACGAGTGCCCCCGTACACATGTACGTACACATATTTTCTTATAGATATGGAGCAAAGACATATTCGATTGAATAGATTCATACATAGGTATTCGTCTTTATATCAATTTATATGTATCTATAGCTATTTCTGATCCTATCATTTTTTCAATAAAACTATAGATTTATATATCTAACAATAATGTCATTCAAATTATACGACATTTATAAGTACTCATTGAGACCCTTGTACATCTGCTAGACCTTTGTCTTTGTGTACGTACTTGTTTATCAATTCCCTTACAGGTATATATACTACAGCCTAATAACTTAATCCCCTGTAGGGTTGGCCGATATCAACTTTTTCACCACAATAACGATATTAAGAAATGTGTCGCGATTACAATATATATCGCAAAAAAATTGTTCAAATAAAAGTCTAAAATGTTCTAGTAAATCTAAATAAAAAGTGTTCTGGAAAATAAAACCCTTTCCATGTCTGCACTTCATCTTTTCTCACCTAAACTAAGATCCCCCTCACCCCATCACTCTGAGCTACACTGCTCCCATCACTCTAACTTCCCCCTCATCCCAGCACTCCTACCCTGAGATAGTCCCTCCATTTAAAAACACATTAAAAAAATGTAAAAAAAAATATTAAATAGATTTTTGACAGTTAAAAATTGTCGAAAAATCTGTTTTCATACATTTGATACATTTTCATAAAGGTTTAGAGTGATGGCATGAGGGGGATGTTAGGGGGATGGAAGCAGTGTAGGTGAGAAATGGTGAAGTGCAGGCATGGCAGGGGGAGTTACGGGTCTCAGGGAGGACAGGAAGGGGTTAAGGGCCTCAGGGGGAGAGAGATAGTAGCTAAGGGTCCCAGGGTTAAGAGAGGAAGTGGTTAAGAGTCCCAGTGGGAGGGTGGGAAAGGGGTTAAGTGACCTAAGGGGAGGATGGAGAAGGGGTTAAGTGTCCCAGGGGTAAGAGAGGAAGGGGTTAAGTGCACGAGGGTGGGGGACGGAGGGCTTAACAAAAGGAAAGTGAGGAGAGAAGTTCCACCCTTTCCCTGCTGCAGCCTGCTGCAGCCTGCTGCTCTCACATGCCCTCTCTCCCCACCCTCCCTCTGAGTCAGCATTCAGAAGCAGGAAGGGAGGGGTACTTGGGGAGAGAGAAGCAGCGATATAGCACAGCGGCAGTTTCAAAGCTGCATCTCTGAGCACTGGCATCTCGTAATATTGCGATAAGAGGCGTACTGCCATATCGGCCCTCCGGGAGATTATGTTATCGCGATATTACTAAATATCGGTATATCGCCCAAACCTAGTCACTTGTAATTTCAATGTTGCTCTATATAAGGAACGTTTTCTTTTCTTTCTCCAAAGTAAGGGGTCTATTCTAGGAGCTCCGAAGTGGGACAAAGTGCTTCTAAAGTGACTATATAAGCGGATTGGCATGTTTTGCTACTCTGTAAGCCCTTGCCGCATGTCGAAACCGTGTCTAAACGGCTCGTTTTGCAAGCGGATTCACTCTTGCTCGAACAATTCGCTCGGTTTGCCAAAAAAGCCACTAACGTAGTGATGTAATCAGTTTTACCCCTCTATTCAGCTGCTTTCAAAAACCATACTTACAAAGAGATTTCTTTGATCTATATATATTTTTAACCCTTTTAGTGTCATATATTGAAATCCCTCCAGCTTAGACCAGGCTAAACAATTTGACCGTGTAGTTACTTATTTTACATAGTCAATAAAAAATGGCAAATGTGTTTCTGATGCGATGTATCTAACAAAAATTACCGTTACAAATCCTTGTTACATATCTTAATGTCTTTGATGTTTATTTTGTAGTTAAATGTTATTAACCCTATAGCTGCCAGGTGGGCCTGTCACACACTTCAGAGCAGCGCATTGCCGGCCATTCTGACAGCAAAAAGGGTTAATAGCTTTTTATATTTTGCCACAACAACAAACCCAACAGAATATACGTAATACATATTGCTCTAGTGAAAGCATTACAAGAGATAAGGTTATTGCAGCGGCTAGAAGGTTGTGGTGATTTGGAGTCATTTGCAAGGTATTTCATTCAAAATACATAATGGCAGCCAGATTGAAGGACACCCACACATTGTTTTTTCCCCCCATAATATTTGAAAATTGCTGGAAAATTTCACACTGACGTGTGCGTTTAGGAAGACAAAGTAAGGGCAATTGAAAAAAAAAAAAAAAAAAGACAAATATTTAGGTGGCACTGAGACACTGAGGCTTTTAGGTGTTTTGGTGTTAGCGCCATCTATTGGTAATGCATGGTACTGATTTGAATAGTATGACATACATGTTTCCATTTAGAAACACAAAGCACCCTGTTGCAAAAGAATTGTATGAGATATTCCTATATGTGAATTGACAGCTCCCAGTTGCTAATATAAGCGAATGAGTGAGTATTGTGGCTTACAAATAAATGAATGTGCACTGGGAAATACAGCTGTATTAAACATGAAAAGTCATATGAAGAAGAAGAAGATGATGACTACTATCCATTTGGTTTCTCTCTTTGACTTGCAACAAAGAACTAACCACTCAGCTTGTGTTCTCTCCCTCCAACTCTCCTTTGCAGGAGAGCAGAACGGTCATCAAAAGCAAACAGCAGCTGCATGAAAGCAACACTGTAAGCTCACTTCACGCTCAGGAGAAAACACTGAAGCTCCTCCTCGTGGGTAGTGAGTTTGGACACTTTCGAGCACATTTCTCCAGTTAAAAACTATAGAAATGATCCCTGAAAGTATAGTCTTAACCAACTAATGCTGCAAAGAAAATACACACTGCAAGTAACCCTCTTTAAAGCTATAGTGAGTTTTTCCAAAAATGTCAATATTCTGCTGCTCAAAGGGTGAGAAACTTTCTAAAATACAGTGTAGTAGAATTGTGATGCTAATATATTATCACAACGTCTCTATTAAGGCTCTTATTGAAGAGTTATAAGCAAACTATCCTAGTCATTTGCATGTGTCTTGCCCAGCAGCCAATCAGACAGACGTCCCCTTTGTGGTGCTTTGGAAATGCCTGGCCTGTACATGGTGAATAAGGTTAGTGAATGATGTAAATGACTAGAGACGGAAGAAACCTATACATTCTGCTTTGCCTGCAAGAAAGAAAACATCTAAACACTGTAGTGTGTATAAATGAAATAAATATTTTGGAACTAAATTAACGTTCAGGAAATTAATCCCTCTGCTGAGCTACAAAACAGAAATAGTGTACAGTAGTCCCTTCTTTTTCTTATGTCTGGGCATCTGTATTAATACTGTACACAGTAATAAATATCTGTAAGAATACATGAAATCCTCAAAAGTACTTTAATGACCACCTATGATAATAAATATCATATGCGAAGAACCAAATGTTGTCTTTGGTATACATCACTGGGTGATCTGGTTGTTGGCTTTACCATCAGGAGTCCCAACTGCTGATTGTGATGTGCGAGCACGCATTGGTCTGTTTAGCTTCCTCAGATTCATATATATGTGTGTAACATGGTTAGTATTTTCTGTCTGTCTCTGCCCCTGTCACGTAAGGCCTTAGTAGTCTAGCCAGGGGAGAGCAAACTTTTGCAGCTGTGCCCCCCTGCCTTCCCTCCGCCGGTGCTCGCGCCCCCTCCCTTACCTTGATGCGGCGTCAAATGACGCCGCGGGGTCATGTGACGTCACGCAGCGTCATTTAAAGCGCGTGATGTCCCATCACATGACCCCGCGGCGTCATTTGACCCCACGTTGCCATGGACACGAATGACGCCGGCAGAGTCAAGGTAAGTAATAGCGTTGCAGAGGCCTGACGCGATCCCCCAGCATTTAATTTTAATGCCTCGGGGAAGAGCGCGGGGCCCCTGCAATGGCCCACGTCCCCCCAGAAAAATCTCCCGCCCCTCCCACTTTGCGCACCGCTGGTCTAGGCTGTGAGAAGCCAGTCTGTGGGCCTTTGACCCGCCTCATGCTCCTCTCTGAGTGACAGACAGAAGAGTGGTGGTGACTCAGGGCTTGTGTATAGCCTTTCAGGTATAAGTACAGACCTTGCGCCCTCCCCTTCTGGTTCCTCAGAGAGGCAGTGCCAAATTGAAGTAATCTGTTCTCCTCCTTCTAAGGAGTGGGAGGTAGAGCTTCTCCGCCCGGCTGGGAGGGAGAGAGAGAGAGGCCAGCCAGCCCTCATGGCTGGCTGGGCCTGTAAGATCTGATGCTCCAGGCTCAGAGAGCAAGCACCATCCAGAGGCCTGGTATCCTCTGATGACCCTATGCACTGCTGTAAAGAAGATCTACAGTGAGTGCTGAATAAAGATCCCTTTTGCTTCATCATACTCCTGTTTAAATGTCAGTCCCTGGGCAGGAGAGAACTGTGCTTTAGTGGGGGACTGATCTCTGGACATCCTGGAGCCCACTACAGCTAGAGGCGGTAAGTACCAAGAAGAACATCAGTGATCATCAAAAGCTTGTCCTAGTCTCCTCAACATCGCAGACGACCTATCTCTCCTGATCCTCACAGGTACGCTAGCACCACACCTTGTAGCAGAATAACATCTCCCAGAGGAAGAGGAAACAGGGCTATATATGTGTACATATACATGTAGATGCACGTGTGTAACTATTTTCCACACTGATGCCCATTTCTATACGAGTGCCCCCGTACACATGTACGTACACATATTTTCTTATAGATATGGAGCAAAGACATATTCGATTGAATAGATTCATACATAGGTATTCGTCTTTATATCAATTTATATGTATCTATAGCTATTTCTGATCCTATCATTTTTTCAATAAAACTATAGATTTATATATCTAACAATAATGTCATTCAAATTATACGACATTTATAAGTACTCATTGAGACCCTTGTACATCTGCTAGACCTTTGTCTTTGTGTACGTACTTGTTTATCAATTCCCTTACAGGTATATATACTACAGCCTAATAACTTAATCCCCTGTAGGGTTGGCCGATATCAACTTTTTCACCACAATAACGATATTAAGAAATGTGTCGCGATTACAATATATATCGCAAAAAAATTGTTCAAATAAAAGTCTAAAATGTTCTAGTAAATCTAAATAAAAAGTGTTCTGGAAAATAAAACCCTTTCCATGTCTGCACTTCATCTTTTCTCACCTAAACTAAGATCCCCCTCACCCCATCACTCTGAGCTACACTGCTCCCATCACTCTAACTTCCCCCTCATCCCAGCACTCCTACCCTGAGATAGTCCCTCCATTTAAAAACACATTAAAAAAATGTAAAAAAAAATATTAAATAGATTTTTGACAGTTAAAAATTGTCGAAAAATCTGTTTTCATACATTTGATACATTTTCATAAAGGTTTAGAGTGATGGCATGAGGGGGATGTTAGGGGGATGGAAGCAGTGTAGGTGAGAAATGGTGAAGTGCAGGCATGGCAGGGGGAGTTACGGGTCTCAGGGAGGACAGGAAGGGGTTAAGGGCCTCAGGGGGAGAGAGATAGTAGCTAAGGGTCCCAGGGTTAAGAGAGGAAGTGGTTAAGAGTCCCAGTGGGAGGGTGGGAAAGGGGTTAAGTGACCTAAGGGGAGGATGGAGAAGGGGTTAAGTGTCCCAGGGGTAAGAGAGGAAGGGGTTAAGTGCACGAGGGTGGGGGACGGAGGGCTTAACAAAAGGAAAGTGAGGAGAGAAGTTCCACCCTTTCCCTGCTGCAGCCTGCTGCAGCCTGCTGCTCTCACATGCCCTCTCTCCCCACCCTCCCTCTGAGTCAGCATTCAGAAGCAGGAAGGGAGGGGTACTTGGGGAGAGAGAAGCAGCGATATAGCACAGCGGCAGTTTCAAAGCTGCATCTCTGAGCACTGGCATCTCGTAATATTGCGATAAGAGGCGTACTGCCATATCGGCCCTCCGGGAGATTATGTTATCGCGATATTACTAAATATCGGTATATCGCCCAAACCTAGTCACTTGTAATTTCAATGTTGCTCTATATAAGGAACGTTTTCTTTTCTTTCTCCAAAGTAAGGGGTCTATTCTAGGAGCTCCGAAGTGGGACAAAGTGCTTCTAAAGTGACTATATAAGCGGATTGGCATGTTTTGCTACTCTGTAAGCCCTTGCCGCATGTCGAAACCGTGTCTAAACGGCTCGTTTTGCAAGCGGATTCACTCTTGCTCGAACAATTCGCTCGGTTTGCCAAAAAAGCCACTAACGTAGTGATGTAATCAGTTTTACCCCTCTATTCAGCTGCTTTCAAAAACCATACTTACAAAGAGATTTCTTTGATCTATATATATTTTTAACCCTTTTAGTGTCATATATTGAAATCCCTCCAGCTTAGACCAGGCTAAACAATTTGACCGTGTAGTTACTTATTTTACATAGTCAATAAAAAATGGCAAATGTGTTTCTGATGCGATGTATCTAACAAAAATTACCGTTACAAATCCTTGTTACATATCTTAATGTCTTTGATGTTTATTTTGTAGTTAAATGTTATTAACCCTATAGCTGCCAGGTGGGCCTGTCACACACTTCAGAGCAGCGCATTGCCGGCCATTCTGACAGCAAAAAGGGTTAATAGCTTTTTATATTTTGCCACAACAACAAACCCAACAGAATATACGTAATACATATTGCTCTAGTGAAAGCATTACAAGAGATAAGGTTATTGCAGCGGCTAGAAGGTTGTGGTGATTTGGAGTCATTTGCAAGGTATTTCATTCAAAATACATAATGGCAGCCAGATTGAAGGACACCCACACATTGTTTTTTCCCCCCATAATATTTGAAAATTGCTGGAAAATTTCACACTGACGTGTGCGTTTAGGAAGACAAAGTAAGGGCAATTGAAAAAAAAAAAAAGAAAAGACAAATATTTAGGTGGCACTGAGACACTGAGGCTTTTAGGTGTTTTGGTGTTAGCGCCATCTATTGGTAATGCATGGTACTGATTTGAATAGTATGACATACATGTTTCCATTTAGAAACACAAAGCACCCTGTTGCAAAAGAATTGTATGAGATATTCCTATATGTGAATTGACAGCTCCCAGTTGCTAATATAAGCGAATGAGTGAGTATTGTGGCTTACAAATAAATGAATGTGCACTGGGAAATACAGCTGTATTAAACATGAAAAGTCATATGAAGAAGAAGAAGATGATGACTACTATCCATTTGGTTTCTCTCTTTGACTTGCAACAAAGAACTAACCACTCAGCTTGTGTTCTCTCCCTCCAACTCTCCTTTGCAGGAGAGCAGAACGGTCATCAAAAGCAAACAGCAGCTGCATGAAAGCAACACTGTAAGCTCACTTCACGCTCAGGAGAAAACACTGAAGCTCCTCCTCGTGGGTAGTGAGTTTGGACACTTTCGAGCACATTTCTCCAGTTAAAAACTATAGAAATGATCCCTGAAAGTATAGTCTTAACCAACTAATGCTGCAAAGAAAATACACACTGCAAGTAACCCTCTTTAAAGCTATAGTGAGTTTTTCCAAAAATGTCAATATTCTGCTGCTCAAAGGGTGAGAAACTTTCTAAAATACAGTGTAGTAGAATTGTGATGCTAATATATTATCACAACGTCTCTATTAAGGCTCTTATTGAAGAGTTATAAGCAAACTATCCTAGTCATTTGCATGTGTCTTGCCCAGCAGCCAATCAGACAGACGTCCCCTTTGTGGTGCTTTGGAAATGCCTGGCCTGTACATGGTGAATAAGGTTAGTGAATGATGTAAATGACTAGAGACGGAAGAAACCTATACATTCTGCTTTGCCTGCAAGAAAGAAAACATCTAAACACTGTAGTGTGTATAAATGAAATAAATATTTTGGAACTAAATTAACGTTCAGGAAATTAATCCCTCTGCTGAGCTACAAAACAGAAATAGTGTACAGTAGTCCCTTCTTTTTCTTATGTCTGGGCATCTGTATTAATACTGTACACAGTAATAAATATCTGTAAGAATACATGAAATCCTCAAAAGTACTTTAATGACCACCTATGATAATAAATATCATATGCGAAGAACCAAATGTTGTCTTTGGTATACATCACTGGGTGATCTGGTTGTTGGCTTTACCATCAGGAGTCCCAACTGCTGATTGTGATGTGCGAGCACGCATTGGTCTGTTTAGCTTCCTCAGATTCATATATATGTGTGTAACATGGTTAGTATTTTCTGTCTGTCTCTGCCCCTGTCACGTAAGGCCTTAGTAGTCTAGCCAGGGGAGAGCAAACTTTTGCAGCTGTGCCCCCCTGCCTTCCCTCCGCCGGTGCTCGCGCCCCCTCCCTTACCTTGATGCGGCGTCAAATGACGCCGCGGGGTCATGTGACGTCACGCAGCGTCATTTAAAGCGCGTGATGTCCCATCACATGACCCCGCGGCGTCATTTGACCCCACGTTGCCATGGACACGAATGACGCCGGCAGAGTCAAGGTAAGTAATAGCGTTGCAGAGGCCTGACGCGATCCCCCAGCATTTAATTTTAATGCCTCGGGGAAGAGCGCGGGGCCCCTGCAATGGCCCACGTCCCCCCAGAAAAATCTCCCGCCCCTCCCACTTTGCGCACCGCTGGTCTAGGCTGTGAGAAGCCAGTCTGTGGGCCTTTGACCCGCCTCATGCTCCTCTCTGAGTGACAGACAGAAGAGTGGTGGTGACTCAGGGCTTGTGTATAGCCTTTCAGGTATAAGTACAGACCTTGCGCCCTCCCCTTCTGGTTCCTCAGAGAGGCAGTGCCAAATTGAAGTAATCTGTTCTCCTCCTTCTAAGGAGTGGGAGGTAGAGCTTCTCCGCCCGGCTGGGAGGGAGAGAGAGAGAGGCCAGCCAGCCCTCATGGCTGGCTGGGCCTGTAAGATCTGATGCTCCAGGCTCAGAGAGCAAGCACCATCCAGAGGCCTGGTATCCTCTGATGACCCTATGCACTGCTGTAAAGAAGATCTACAGTGAGTGCTGAATAAAGATCCCTTTTGCTTCATCATACTCCTGTTTAAATGTCAGTCCCTGGGCAGGAGAGAACTGTGCTTTAGTGGGGGACTGATCTCTGGACATCCTGGAGCCCACTACAGCTAGAGGCGGTAAGTACCAAGAAGAACATCAGTGATCATCAAAAGCTTGTCCTAGTCTCCTCAACATCGCAGACGACCTATCTCTCCTGATCCTCACAGGTACGCTAGCACCACACCTTGTAGCAGAATAACATCTCCCAGAGGAAGAGGAAACAGGGCTATATATGTGTACATATACATGTAGATGCACGTGTGTAACTATTTTCCACACTGATGCCCATTTCTATACGAGTGCCCCCGTACACATGTACGTACACATATTTTCTTATAGATATGGAGCAAAGACATATTCGATTGAATAGATTCATACATAGGTATTCGTCTTTATATCAATTTATATGTATCTATAGCTATTTCTGATCCTATCATTTTTTCAATAAAACTATAGATTTATATATCTAACAATAATGTCATTCAAATTATACGACATTTATAAGTACTCATTGAGACCCTTGTACATCTGCTAGACCTTTGTCTTTGTGTACGTACTTGTTTATCAATTCCCTTACAGGTATATATACTACAGCCTAATAACTTAATCCCCTGTAGGGTTGGCCGATATCAACTTTTTCACCACAATAACGATATTAAGAAATGTGTCGCGATTACAATATATATCGCAAAAAAATTGTTCAAATAAAAGTCTAAAATGTTCTAGTAAATCTAAATAAAAAGTGTTCTGGAAAATAAAACCCTTTCCATGTCTGCACTTCATCTTTTCTCACCTAAACTAAGATCCCCCTCACCCCATCACTCTGAGCTACACTGCTCCCATCACTCTAACTTCCCCCTCATCCCAGCACTCCTACCCTGAGATAGTCCCTCCATTTAAAAACACATTAAAAAAATGTAAAAAAAAATATTAAATAGATTTTTGACAGTTAAAAATTGTCGAAAAATCTGTTTTCATACATTTGATACATTTTCATAAAGGTTTAGAGTGATGGCATGAGGGGGATGTTAGGGGGATGGAAGCAGTGTAGGTGAGAAATGGTGAAGTGCAGGCATGGCAGGGGGAGTTACGGGTCTCAGGGAGGACAGGAAGGGGTTAAGGGCCTCAGGGGGAGAGAGATAGTAGCTAAGGGTCCCAGGGTTAAGAGAGGAAGTGGTTAAGAGTCCCAGTGGGAGGGTGGGAAAGGGGTTAAGTGACCTAAGGGGAGGATGGAGAAGGGGTTAAGTGTCCCAGGGGTAAGAGAGGAAGGGGTTAAGTGCACGAGGGTGGGGGACGGAGGGCTTAACAAAAGGAAAGTGAGGAGAGAAGTTCCACCCTTTCCCTGCTGCAGCCTGCTGCAGCCTGCTGCTCTCACATGCCCTCTCTCCCCACCCTCCCTCTGAGTCAGCATTCAGAAGCAGGAAGGGAGGGGTACTTGGGGAGAGAGAAGCAGCGATATAGCACAGCGGCAGTTTCAAAGCTGCATCTCTGAGCACTGGCATCTCGTAATATTGCGATAAGAGGCGTACTGCCATATCGGCCCTCCGGGAGATTATGTTATCGCGATATTACTAAATATCGGTATATCGCCCAAACCTAGTCACTTGTAATTTCAATGTTGCTCTATATAAGGAACGTTTTCTTTTCTTTCTCCAAAGTAAGGGGTCTATTCTAGGAGCTCCGAAGTGGGACAAAGTGCTTCTAAAGTGACTATATAAGCGGATTGGCATGTTTTGCTACTCTGTAAGCCCTTGCCGCATGTCGAAACCGTGTCTAAACGGCTCGTTTTGCAAGCGGATTCACTCTTGCTCGAACAATTCGCTCGGTTTGCCAAAAAAGCCACTAACGTAGTGATGTAATCAGTTTTACCCCTCTATTCAGCTGCTTTCAAAAACCATACTTACAAAGAGATTTCTTTGATCTATATATATTTTTAACCCTTTTAGTGTCATATATTGAAATCCCTCCAGCTTAGACCAGGCTAAACAATTTGACCGTGTAGTTACTTATTTTACATAGTCAATAAAAAATGGCAAATGTGTTTCTGATGCGATGTATCTAACAAAAATTACCGTTACAAATCCTTGTTACATATCTTAATGTCTTTGATGTTTATTTTGTAGTTAAATGTTATTAACCCTATAGCTGCCAGGTGGGCCTGTCACACACTTCAGAGCAGCGCATTGCCGGCCATTCTGACAGCAAAAAGGGTTAATAGCTTTTTATATTTTGCCACAACAACAAACCCAACAGAATATACGTAATACATATTGCTCTAGTGAAAGCATTACAAGAGATAAGGTTATTGCAGCGGCTAGAAGGTTGTGGTGATTTGGAGTCATTTGCAAGGTATTTCATTCAAAATACATAATGGCAGCCAGATTGAAGGACACCCACACATTGTTTTTTCCCCCCATAATATTTGAAAATTGCTGGAAAATTTCACACTGACGTGTGCGTTTAGGAAGACAAAGTAAGGGCAATTGAAAAAAAAAAAAAAAAAAGACAAATATTTAGGTGGCACTGAGACACTGAGGCTTTTAGGTGTTTTGGTGTTAGCGCCATCTATTGGTAATGCATGGTACTGATTTGAATAGTATGACATACATGTTTCCATTTAGAAACACAAAGCACCCTGTTGCAAAAGAATTGTATGAGATATTCCTATATGTGAATTGACAGCTCCCAGTTGCTAATATAAGCGAATGAGTGAGTATTGTGGCTTACAAATAAATGAATGTGCACTGGGAAATACAGCTGTATTAAACATGAAAAGTCATATGAAGAAGAAGAAGATGATGACTACTATCCATTTGGTTTCTCTCTTTGACTTGCAACAAAGAACTAACCACTCAGCTTGTGTTCTCTCCCTCCAACTCTCCTTTGCAGGAGAGCAGAACGGTCATCAAAAGCAAACAGCAGCTGCATGAAAGCAACACTGTAAGCTCACTTCACGCTCAGGAGAAAACACTGAAGCTCCTCCTCGTGGGTAGTGAGTTTGGACACTTTCGAGCACATTTCTCCAGTTAAAAACTATAGAAATGATCCCTGAAAGTATAGTCTTAACCAACTAATGCTGCAAAGAAAATACACACTGCAAGTAACCCTCTTTAAAGTTATAGTGAGTTTTTCCAAAAATGTCAATATTCTGCTGCTCAAAGGGTGAGAAACTTTCTAAAATACAGTGTAGTAGAATTGTGATGCTAATATATTATCACAACGTCTCTATTAAGGCTCTTATTGAAGAGTTATAAGCAAACTATCCTAGTCATTTGCATGTGTCTTGCCCAGCAGCCAATCAGACAGACGTCCCCTTCCTGGCCTGTACATGGTGAATAAGGTTAGTGAATGATGTAAATGACTAGAGACGGAAGAAACCTATACATTCTGCTTTGCCTGCAAGAAAGAAAACATCTAAACACTGTAGTGTGTATAAATGAAATAAATATTTTGGAACTAAATTAACGTTCAGGAAATTAATCCCTCTGCTGAGCTACAAAACAGAAATAGTGTACAGTAGTCCCTTCTTTTTCTTATGTCTGGGCATCTGTATTAATACTGTACACAGTAATAAATATCTGTAAGAATACATGAAATCCTCAAAAGTACTTTAATGACCACCTATGATAATAAATATCATATGCGAAGAACCAAATGTTGTCTTTGGTATACATCACTGGGTGATCTGGTTGTTGGCTTTACCATCAGGAGTCCCAACTGCTGATTGTGATGTGCGAGCACGCATTGGTCTGTTTAGCTTCCTCAGATTCATATATATGTGTGTAACATGGTTAGTATTTTCTGTCTGTCTCTGCCCCTGTCACGTAAGGCCTTAGTAGTCTAGCCAGGGGAGAGCAAACTTTTGCAGCTGTGCCCCCCTGCCTTCCCTCCGCCGGTGCTCGCGCCCCCTCCCTTACCTTGATGCGGCGTCAAATGACGCCGCGGGGTCATGTGACGTCACGCAGCGTCATTTAAAGCGCGTGATGTCCCATCTCATGACCCCGCGGCGTCATTTGACCCCACGTTGCCATGGACATGAATGACGCCGGCAGAGTCAAGGTAAGTAATAGCGTTGCAGAGGCCTGACGCGATCCTCCAGCATTTAATTTTAATGCCTCGGGGAAGAGCGCGGGGCCCCTGCAATGGCCCACGTCCCCCCAGAAAAATCTCCCGCCCCTCCCACTTTGCGCACCGCTGGTCTAGGCTGTGAGAAGCCAGTCTGTGGGCCTTTGACCCCCCTCATGCTCCTCTCTGAGTGACAGACAGAAGAGTGGTGGTGACTCAGGGCTTGTGTATAGCCTTTCAAGTATAAGTACAGACCTTGCGCCCTCCCCTTCTGGTTCCTCAGAGAGGCAGTGCCAAATTGAAGTAATCTGTTCTCCTCCTTCTAAGGAGTGGGAGGTAGAGCTTCTCCGCCCGGCTGGGAGGGAGAGAGAGAGGCCGGCCAGCCAGCCCTCATGGCTGGCTGGGCCTGTAAGATCTGATGCTCCAGGCTCAGAGAGCAAGCACCATCCAGAGGCCTGGTATCCTCTGATGACCCTATGCACTGCTGTAAAGAAGATCTACAGTGAATGCTGAATAAAGATCCCTTTTGCTTCATCATACTCCTGTTTATATGTCAGTCCCTGGGCAGGAGAGAAGAACTGTGCTTTAGTGGGGGACTGATCTCTGGACATCCTGGAGCCCACTACAGCTAGAGGCGGTAAGTACCAAGAAGAACATCAGTGATCATCAAAAGCTTGTCCTAGTCTCCTCAACATCGCAGACGACCTATCTCTCCTGATCCTCACAGGTACGCTAGCACCACACCTTGTAGCAGAATAACATCTCCCAGAGGAAGAGGAAACAGGGCTATATATGTGTACATATACATGTAGATGCACGTGTGTAACTATTTTCCACACTGATGCCCATTTCTATACGAGTGCCCCCGTACACATGTACGTACACATATTTTCTTATAGATATGGAGCAAAGACATATTCGATTGAATAGATTCATACATAGGTTATCGTCTTTATATCAATTTATATGTATCTATAGCTATTTCTGATCCTATCATTTTTTCAATAAAACTATAGATTTATATATCTAACAATAATGTCATTCAAATTATACGACATTTATAAGTACTCATTGAGACCCTTGTACATCTGCTAGACCTTTGTCTTTGTGTACGTACTTGTTTATCAATTCCCTTACAGGTATATATACTACAGCCTAATAACTTAATCCCCTGTAGGGTTGGCCGATATCAACTTTTTCACCACAATAACGATATTAAGAAATGTATCGCGATAACAATATATATCGCAAAAAAATTGTTCAAATAAAAGTCTAAAATGTTCTAGTAAATCTAAATAAAAAGTGTTCTGGAAAATAAAACCCTTTCCATGTCTGCACTTCATCTTTTCTCACCTAAACTAAGATCCCCCTCACCCCATCACTCTGAGCTACACTGCTCCCATCACTCTAACTTCCCCCTCATCCCAGCACTCCTACCCTGAGATAGTCCCTCCATTTAAAAACACATTTAAAAAATGTAAAAAAAAATATTAAATAGATTTTTGACAGTTAAAAATTGTCGAAAAATCTGTTTTCATACATTTGATACATTTTCATAAAGGTTTAGAGTGATGGCATGAGGGGGATGTTAGGGGGATGGAAGCAGTGTAGGTGAGAAATGGTGAAGTGCAGGCATGGCAGGGGGAGTTACGGGTCTCAGGGAGGACAGGAAGGGGTTAAGGGCCTCAGGGGGAGAGAGATAGTAGCTAAGGGTCCCAGGGTTAAGAGAGGAAGTGGTTAAGAGTCCCAGTGGGAGGGTGGGAAAGGGGTTAAGTGACCTAAGGGGAGGATGGAGAAGGGGTTAAGTGAAGTGCAGGCATGGCAGGGGGAGTTACGGGTCTCAAATAGTTACCCATCAGATAGACCTATATAAGGATGGTAGTTATGGAAATAGCAACAGGTATGACTAATAGGATGAAAAAGCAGTGGTTTTGTGTAGCCCAGTGGTAGGAACTTATTAAAGTAAAGGGACACAAAATACATATAAATCACACATATAATATACAACAGTGTTAAATAAAATAGGTAATGTAACCTATTTGATGGTCTGTCCTAGTGACAGTCACTCCATTTACACACTTTGGTGTAATGTAACCACTGGTTATTGATGAAAACGAAACTATTTGTGTGTTAAATGAGTTACCTCTATACCAGTTGGATATTTTGTGATACAACATAAGGAAAAGAAGCAATGTTATGACAAATATGCGCAATGTTACAATAATTGTATCATACCTAAGCAATTAAGGGAGAACAGAGAGAGTGTATATATACAGATATACACACATTGTAACATAGGTAATTCACCTATAGTAATACCTTCTACTTACCTGTTTTACTAAAAACTATACTGAGGTGTCGGAGTGGACTTTAAAAAGTACAGACACACATATTATTGTGATCACAAGTCTGTAAGTTATAAATATACACTCTACCCCTATAAGGATTTTAAACAATTCACATTGTAAATAATTCACTGAGTCACAACATTTATTTTTTGATGTAATAACATTTTACTATTTTGTTTTAACTAAGTTTACTGATCCATAGGCCAATAGAAGGCTACATTAGCACATTTGTCTTGCTACGACAATTTTTGTTCTAAACCTGTAAATAAATAATTAATACATAGAGTGCAATTAGTATCTTTTGTATCTTCTTCGATAATCTGTGTTTCCATTGTCTATCCTCATGCCCTTTGTCATTTTATCCAAAGTAAAGTAATATAAGGAGAAAAAAGGATGAGTGGTTAGAATGAACCATTATCAAGCATCTGACAATGAACCTGTTGGTTTGAGTGTTTCTTTTTCAGAAAATGAGTCAGCAGCCTCCTTATCGGATGAACGACATCAATTTGGACCACAACAAGAAGCATCCATGATGACACCTAAGAAACAACCATCAAAAAACAGCGGCAGAGGGGAAGAAGACCAAGACATAAACTGGTGATCAGCCCCCTCAAAGAAAAGGAGGTATTGAATTTGGAGGACACAAATATTATTAACATTTCTAAACATATTCTTACTCAGTCTGAAATACATGTCCTGGATCTTGGACTAACTTTTGCACCAAGTAACAATTTTGTCTTTTTTTCTACAACTGTGGACTTATATAAATTCACAAGAAAATTATCCTTGAAAAGATTCTTTAAACAGAAGGAAAATAATACAGATTCTGGTGGCAATCTTAGTCAATCTATACAGGATACTAATGAAGAGAATATTGCTCCCATTTTTGACATAAGAACTCAATTAACTTTCAAAGATTTTTGTCACCTACAAGATCTGTCTAAACCAGAGCTTTCCAAACTTTTCATGTTGGTGACACACGTTTTAGACATGCATCATTTTTTTGACACAGTAATTCAGTTTTACTAGCAAACGGAGGTTAAACTAACCCCTAATAAGAGATATGGACACATACATAAATTGTAATAACGAAATGTATGGGGACACAACATATCTCATGAAACAGAAACAAAAAACAGCGCAAAAACACAAATGGTGAAGTATATCAAATGTAATTAACAATAAAATAGGGTAAGTATTCTGCGTACATGAAAAAGTAGAAACAAGAGCATTGAGTGTGTTAAAACACACAGGTTACCAGTCAACAGAACCCGAAGCTGCAAGCAGGAACAGATCCCTCTGGTATATAGCCCTTGAGGTAACAGGACTCCGTCTCGGCTCTTTCGGGGGTGGTGGCTTTTTCCACAGGTGATGTAGTTAGTCCATCTTGGAGTACTCGTCTCAACAAGGAAATCTCCCCGCATCAGATGGTATCAAGGTCCCAAGTGGAGAGCAGATGTACACTCTCAGGTGCAGTAAACGCACCACATGAATCGCTCCCTAGGGTAGTGATATTGCTGATGTTTTTCCAAAGCAATTTTCTAAAGGTTTTATTATTATTATTATTATTAATAATTATTATTAATAACAACTTTATTTCATATAGTGCTTTTCTTGTAATGGGATTGAAATGGCTTCACAATTACAGTATAGTGCGTGGTACGTAGCACGGTACATAGGAATTTTTTAGACAGTTTTCCTATAATTTTCTAGATCAGCAGCATTCTAATTCATGTAAATTAATGCATTTCCATGTCAAGGGATGTTTTACGCAAATTGTTTCCCCTTACACATCAATGAAAGCAGTGGTCCTCACATTTTTTTTAAGTACCTTAACTGGTGGTACATTTTAGATGCTTTTAAAGACAGATAATATGTTCTAAACATTTTGCAATTATTTATACCATCTGTACCATATATATTTATATTGCCTTAACTTACAAGTGTGTTTCAGTGTGACAAATTGCACTTTACAGTAGTGGCCTAAGCAACTATTATGAAATTAGCAGGAGCACAAGGGGCACATCAAGGCCCATAGCCAGTTGAAAAGCCCTATCTTAAAGCTGCCAAAGGTTCTTGTCTATCCACAGTGCCAGTTTGTACAGGTCTGTAGAAAACCACACATAAGTCAAATATAACTGTATGTAGCATAAATACTGATTTATCATAAAAACTATATTTTGTCACAGATTTCAGTTTTTAGAGCAGTTCCCTACTCCGTCTCAGATATTTTGGTGACTCACATACTGTAAGCCATTTAGAAATTTGGCAACTGTACATTATCTTAGTGAACAAATTATACTCACTTCACTCTTGGTGAGGCTAACTATTATAATAATGTATAAAAGAAGAATTGCAGGTGCAGTGAATGTCAAAAGACCACAGAAGACAGCAAAGTTCTACAGGTGCCCAAGCTTTTATCATAGTCACTAATACAAAAACGGGGGTTCCATGAAAATCTCGATTAACACATTTGAAATTGTGACTGCAACTGAATTTTTCAGTTCAGATGTTGAGTTTCCACAGGTCTAAGTAGAAGATTTGGGTGGTTTGTGCGTGGTAGATTTATAACTTTTTTTGGGGGGGATAGAGGGGGGGTGAAAAGAGATATTTCTTAAGCACAGAGTAATGACAACATATTACTTTACCATAATTGAATTGTTTTGATCCCATCAGCTCATTTTAATGTGATACAATTGTTTTTTTTTTTAAAACGGGTAAATAAAGTGCAAATTAATACGAAACATAAGAAGTTACAAAGTTATATACAAAATGTATACATTTACATATTTTCAGGTTTACTTGAGCACTGAGCTACTCACAAAAGTTTGCACAACACCCCAGCATCTTCAGAGTGGTCACAGTTGTGGACATTCCAGCGGATGTAGGAGCACTGCAAGAGAGAGCTCTCATTGCCGTGACATTTCACATTGTCAAGAAAGATGTAGCCTCTGCCTTGCCCATACCATCCCTCCCCCCAGGCATTCACTGCAGCTCCACAGCCCAGAGATCGGCATACCACCTTTGCAGCCTTCAGGTCCCATGCGTCATCGCAGACCGTTCCCCACTGCAATAGAAAAAATATTTCCAAACGACCTTCACATCGGTGGCTGCCATTCACCAAGCGGATAGAACCTGGAATAAAAGAGTTGGGGGGGGGGGGGGAACATTGGCTTACAAGACAAAAATGTCTACAAATCAGGAAATCTGCAACATTTGTGTATAATACTATATTGGAAGCATATATTCCCACCGAACTATGACAGATCGGAAAGTAAAAAAACCAGTGGTATAATAGAAATATATATATTTTTCTATTTTTGTCACTGGTAGTTCTTTTACTTGTACATCGCTTGCCCTTTTTGCCGATGCACTAAAAGGCTCTGTGCCAAAATGTTTACGCTACTACCAGTTCTTATATGTATTTTGTCTTGGTGTATTGATATAGTACTTTGGCTTTCAGTATTATTTCTAAGCGAAGAACACCATTCTCCCCCTGACCGTTTGTACACATTCTTTTATTATTATTATTATTATTATAAATATTTTTTATATTATTGTCTAATCTTCTTTTACAGCTTAATCTGTAGCTTTTACACATTGATTCTATAGTTTAACACCAAATATATATTTTTTCACTGGCAGTGTTTTCACCATTATTTCTATCTCTCACAGCATGCAGTCTTGGTTTTATCACTAACTCCTCCTTATACTTCATTCACCATATTCAATCCCTTGCAATGTTCTATCTTTTCTATCATCTTCAATTTTTTTCTCTAGAAAACTTTAGTTCATCTTTTGAAATCTTCTCTGCTCCCAACATCTTAGGGTACTGTATATGTAGCAAGGCAATTGAACAAAACTGAGGCATTTTCACCCTGCATCTACAGTATGTATCAAAGTATTTAGCTCCAATTTGTCCCCTTCTGCCTCATCTTGCACCTTGCGGAGTGTCAGTAGGAGCAGTTGGGGAGGAGTTACATACTCCCTTCTTGTGTTTTCTTCTGAAGTTTTGCCCTGTCGATCGCTGGAGGTTTTGGAGAAACAGAAGGTATTTTCTATCACCGTTTCAGCAGCGAGCTTTTGTGCTATAAAGAATTGCCTACATATTCCATACTTATTCAAAATATCCACATATTTTTTTTAAAATATCAAAACAAAAGCAAAATCACGGTATCAATATCTTTTATAAAACACTAAACAAATAATATTAGTAAAGAGAATACACAATTAAAATTAAATAATTGCCTTAGCGAGAGAGTGGAATATCTTTTTCAGAAATCAGTTCCCTGTATCCCATCTCACCAAGTATCTGGACTTCCTGTAGCAAGATGGAAAATGGAGCTGAATATGCCCACGCTACTAACGAACCTCCAGTGGAGAGGGCAACACCTGGATCCACTCCAGCAGCGTCCTCTGCTTAGGTGTTGTCAAGCTGCCTGGTGTCCTTGCTGATCCTAGTCTCCAGGAAGTGACGTGCCCTAACCGGAAGTCACTCTTCGTAGTACGGCGGGTACATGGGAACTGTGCGCCTGGGGCTCCAAGACAAATCCAGTCTCCCGTTTAGCTACGGGTTTTAGGAGTCAAAGTGTCCAATTGAATACTACACGTTTCACCACTGGCTGTGGCTTCCTCAGGGATAACTGGTGCAGCACCAGACACTGATTAAATACTCACAGAAGATCACAATTGGCTACATTTGGCATCAGCTAAACCTAAATGTATTCTTAGCAGAGGTAAATAATCAGTGTCAGTGTCATCTATCAGAGGTTAAGAACAAAAATAACAATCAAAATATTTTAATAACAGTTAATTAAAAAAACACACAAAAGATTAGATATGTGGTATACTCAATGATTCGATTAAAGAAAAGATAAAAAAAAAATACGCTCACGTCCTCCAACTCACATACACTGCATTAATCATTTTGTGCTCTCCATAAACACAAACCTAACAATCCTTGTGGACAGGCACCTCTGTAGCTCAACCTTGGCTCCTTGTTCATTATCTAATTGTTCACCAAGGAGACAACAGTCATGCCTGTCAGTTTGCAGTGCATTTTCAGCGTGGCTCAAGGAATAATCACTCTTTGGTTCTTGGTCCACTTCCCTGGTACTGTTTGTTGAGGGGTCAGAACTAGATAGATGCACCGCCAGGGTACACGACTTCAGTATTGAACGCTCTGGTACGTTGGGGCCCCTGCTGTGGCACCGGCCCAACCCCTGCTTCTGAGAAGCCTCTGGAAATTCTGCCATTTTCCTGATGAATCTGCCAGTCAATTTGGGCTGCAGTACATCTTGGCTCCTTTCTAACAAACGCTTTCCTGACATCCAAGGTTCATCGTTAAAAGTTTCTGCAACTTCCTCTGTAAGTTGAGAATGTCTTTTCTTTTTCTCTCTCTTCCTCTTTACCTTGGAAGACTCTGATGCATCAGAGGTACTGAGCACACACATTGTTAAAAGCTGCTGCATCTTTCTTACATCCACAGCGCTTTGCTTGCTGCTGCAGTTGCTTGGCTCAATGGAAAAAAATATTTCTCTTGCTGCTGCTGTTGCTCTTTTCCCGGGGCTACATACAGTAGGAATGTCATCCTCCTCCTCATCATTATCATCATAAGGCCTGAAGGGACACTGTTTCGCGTGACCGGGCTGTTTACACCATAAACATATCTGGTACTGTTCTCTTTCTAAGGCCACATAGGAATGCTAATTCCTGAAGGGACCCTGTCTTGTGTGGCCGGGCTCAGTACACAATAAACACATTGTATCCTCCATTCTGGCACTTCCAGGTGTATTCTTCACGCGTGGAGGCGCTTTGCATCAATACTGTTTTGTACATGCTACAATCACAGTTGGTTGTCATGCAGGCGTGGAAGACTTTACTTGTAGAGTTCATACCTCTTGTAGGTGTCTCTGGAGCAGTCTTACTCCTGCTGAGCAGCCATTTTAAAAACCCATGTTTTTTTTTTTTTTTGCTTTTTCAAACCCACAGTGCTTTAGGTGCTCTACCTTTTAGAGAGTCCAAATTATCCACCAATTGTAACAACTTGGCCACTTTGCAGGATCTGCTCTCACATTAATGGCAGGAAGCATAAGGATCTGTTAGCAGGTTTATTCTTAAAGGCTTAAAATAAAACAACAGGCAAACAAAAATGCCTAGCTCCTCTCTAAGAGCGCAAACTAATACCGTTGTTAGTCCCTAACTACCGGTTGGCGGGCTAAGCCCTTGTTCGCGGCTGCAGAGTCCTGCAGCCCCCAGGTACACCCTTCTGGGCAGTCCCCACAGCCTCTTGACCTGTCTCTGCAGATTCTGGAACAGGTAGCACTGACAGGAAACTGCCTTTTAAAGCCCTGCTCATGAGTTAATATTCTACTAACATGCCTACAGAGTGAGGGAGTTAACTCTTCACTCCCTCACATTATATATATAATATATATATATATAAAACATATATATATATACACATATATATAAAACATATATATACACATATACACATATACACATATACACATATACAGATATACACATGTACACATATACACACATTTTTTTTCCACCCTCCCGAGAGGGTTGGGGGGTACCCTCCCCTCTCGTTCATCAGATCCCAATCCACTTCAGTGGTTCGGGTGCATGCACTTGGACTGTCCAACCAAAGTCAGAGCCGCCCTCAGAACGGGTTCCCTGAAGATTTCAGCCCGAAAGCCTAGGTCTCCAGGGACATTGATGCCTTCCTCCGTTAGGATTCAGGACATCCGTCTCTTCCTCCCTCTGGCCCGAGGCCCGCAAGGGAGTTCGCGTCATCTCCCCTCTTTCGAGGGTTGTGGGGGTGTACCCCTGACCCGAAGGGCTGGTTGTTCGAATGCCATCCCCCCTTAGCCTGAAGGCTCAGGGGTTCTGTGGTCCGGGGCCTGGACACCACCTCTCAACGAGCTAGAGGGCCAAATGCTTGCCACAGACCTTTCCTACTGAAGCCCCAGATAGGATGGTACTGCATTTGGTCATAGCTGTGCAGGCTGAGAGGAGCATTACCCACACCGCTGTTTTGACCTTAATGGGTCTCATCAGTGTGGGGTTGATTCATACACATATACACATATACACATATACACATAATTTTTTTTTCCCTCCCGAGAGAGTTGCACCCTCTCGCTCATCGGATCCGAGTCCACTTCAGTGGATAGGGAGCTTGCCCTTGGACAGTCCAACCGAAGTCAAACCCGCCCTCAGTGCACAGTTTCCCTGAAGGTTTCAGCCCGAAAGCCTAGGTCTCCAGGGACATTGATGCCTTCCTCCGTTAGGATTCAGGACATCCGTCTCTTCCTCCCTCTGGCCCGAGGCCCGCAAGGGAGTTCGCATCATCTCCCCTCTTTCGAGGGTTGTGCGGGTGCACCCCAGCCCCGAAGGGCTGGTTGTTCGAATGCCATCCCCCCTTAGCCCGAAGGCTCAGGGGTTCTGTGGTCCGGGGCCTGGACACCACCTCTCAACGAGCTAGAGGGCCAAATGCTTGCCACAGACCTTTCCTACTGAAGCCTCAGATAGGATGGTACTGCATTTGGTCATAGCTGTGCAGGCCGAGAGGAGCATTACCCACACCGCTGTTTTGACCTTAATGGGTCTCATCAGTGTGGGGTTGATTCATACACATATACACATATACACATACACACATATTTTTTTTTTTTTCCTCCCAAGAGGGTACACCCTCTCGCTCATCGGATCCCAGTCCACTTCAGTGGATAGGGAGCTTGCCCTTGGACTGTCCAACCGAAGTCAGACCCGCCCTCAGTGCCCAGTTTCCCTGGAGGTTTCAGCCCGAAAGCCTAGGTCTCCAGGGACATTGATGCCTTCCTCTGTTAGGATTCAGGACATCCGTCTCTTCCTCCCTCTGGCCCGAGGCCCGCAAGGGAGTTTGCATCATCTCCCCTCTTTCGAGGGTTGTGCGGGTGCACCACAGCCCCGAAGGGCTGGTTGTTCGAATGCCATCCCCCCTTAGCCCGAAGGCTCAGGGGTTCTGTGGTCCGGGGTCTGGACACAACCTCTCAACGAGCTAGAGGGCCAAATGCTTGCCACAGACCTTTCCTACTGAAACCCCAGATAGGATAGTACTGCATTTGGTCATAGCTGTGCAGGTCGAGAGGAGCACTCATATCGCCTTGATCTTAGCCAAAAGGCCGAGAAGGCCGTGCACATATACACATATACACATATACACATATACACATATACACATATTTTTTTTTTTTTTTTTTCCTCACGAGAGGGTACACCCTCTTGCTCATCGGATCCCAGTCCACTTCAGTGGATAGGGAGCTTGCCCTTGGACTGTCTAACCGAAGTCAGACCCGCCCTCGGTGCCCAGTTTCCCTGGAGGTTTCAGCCCGAAAGCCTAGGTCTCCAGGGACATTGATGCCTTCCTCCGTTAGGATTCAGGACATCTGTCTCTTCCTCCCTCTGGCCCGAGGCCCGCAAGGGAGTTCACATCATATCCCCTCTTTCGAGGGTTGTGCGGGTGCACCCCAGCCCCGAAGGGCTGGTTGTTCGAATGCCATCCCCCCTTAGCCCGAAGGCTCAGGGGTTCTGTGGTCCTGGGCCTGGACACCACCTCTCAACAAGCTAGAGGGCCAAATGCTTGCCACAGACCTTTCCTACTGGAGCCCATGTAGGATAGTACTGCATCTGGTCATAGCTGTGCAGGTCGAGAGGAGCACTCATCTCGCTTGATCTTAGCCAAAAGGCCGAGAAGCGATATACACATATACACATATACACATATACACATATACACATATACACATATACACATATACACATATACACATATACACATATACACATATACACATATACACATATACACATATACACATATACACATATACACATATACACATATACACATATACACATATACACATATACACATATACACATATACACATATACACATATACACATATACACATATACACATATACACACATATTAAGGTTATGGTGGGTAAAAAAAGTGACAAAAACCCTCCAAAGTAAAGCATAAAGCAACTGTAAATATTCCTGTATATTCATTTGCATGTCTTAGACAGGTCTGCAACCCTGTCTTTCACCATTATCACCCAGCACACAGCACTTCCACTGCAGCAAGGGATTCTGGGAAATGACATGCAAATGAGCACACACTGCCACCTTTTATCTCAAGCTCACAAGCCCTTGCTTAAAAGCTGTTTCTAAAGTAGCATGCATTGGCTAAGGGTTGCTCATGTAATGTGAGTTTGAGATAAAGGTGGCACTGTGTGCTCATTTGCATGTCATTTCCCAGAATCCCTTGCTGCAGTGGAAGTGCTGTGTGCTGGGTGATAATGGTGAAAGACAGGGTTGCAGACCTGTCTAAGACATGCAAATGAATATACAGGAATATTTACAGTATATATATATATATATATATATATATATATATATATATATATCAAAAAAGAAAATGCTGTTTGGTAATAGAGGCGAACATACTCCTTTGAAAAGTCGCCGCAGAGTGACAAAACACGTCAGGACGTCAGCATCGTATAATATCGCCCTGATGAAGTCATGTATTAAGATGAAACGCGTAGGGTGGAGGCTATAATATTATCTTATACATTAGTCCTCCTTACATCTCCGAATTATCAGCATTGATAGTGTTGCTATTATCTATATACACTTCTGCTGGACATTATTCCCTCGCTATCCCCCGTCAATGGATGTAACATCACGCTGACATCACTCCCACAATCTCGCGGGACTTGGAGGTCTGTGAGGAAGAGGTTGGAGCTGCAAACGTGTCCGGTATTCTACGTGGAGTATCGACGGTCCATGTGGAATCAAGACAAGCCGCCATACAGCACAGCAGTTAGGAGAGGATCTTGTATATCCTACATGCTTGAATAATCTGCTACTTTGTAAGTAGCGTCTATATTTTGCGCATAAGCTCAATACAAGCTTACTTCACCATATTTGCCTCTCCCTCTTATTTTTTTCAGATACATCGTTTATTGGTTACTTTTTTGTCCCCAGTCTTTTCAGTCCCTGTTACTCTGGTTTGGCTATTATTGCTTAACTATTTGCGCCTGTGTTTCCTTTTTCCTATTTATTTCTTAACTATTGGGTATAGTTATTACACTGTGGCAGCATTGTATGTTATATCTCTCTTTCTAAATTGTTACAAATTGCGCACTTAGTTACTTTTATACCATATACTTTTTAAGTTATGGTGGGTGAAAAAGGCAACAAAAAACCCTCCACCGTTAGCATATAGCCAATAAAGAATATCACTTGTGAGCACATTCACATGTCTTAGACAGGTCTGCAAACCTGCCTTTCACAATTATCAGAAATATGAAAAAATATAGTGTATGGTGCACAGCAACAAGACCAGGTCATGTGGCAAATAAAAAATACATGTTTATTTAAACTGCATTAAAAAACGGTAAGAGTACAACCCTCCTACGCGTTTCGTGCTTTGGGCACTTTATCAAGGAATTACCTGATGTTAAAAACACAAACAATTTATACACAACCTATCGACAGAGAAATTTGCGCCAAAAATCCAAATCCTACCCACAATGCACTGCGCCTCTGGCCGCACCAATCCCGCAAACCTGTCTGTCAGTGAGGGGCAGAGCGATACCTGTGTAACCAGGACGCTTGGCGGCCGCCCTCCGCCTAGCAACGGAGGCCGCCGTCATGTGCGTACTGTCCTCAAGCACGGCCCACCCCAACCCAATGAGGGGCGCATGCGCGGGTATTCAGATGCGCCCAGAGGCACAGTAAAACTATCGGGCAATGAAAGGGAGGGAATAGAGACACTGTGGAGACCGCCTCCCATGTGACCCCGGTATCGCAACCAATAAATGGCGAATACAACAGCCACAACATGAGAATCAGGTAAACACCAATCAACTCTCTCCCATCAATGGTGCCCCTCTGCATCCGCACCACACAATCACAAATTATTCTTAATCTATCTGAACATCATGTAAATCATAAGCAATGAAAACAAGATGAAGACTAAACAATCACATATTGAGCGCAGAGCTGGGGGGTAGAGGAAAAAATTACATAATCAATATATACACATCACATCAGGGTATCATACGTTCATTCAACTTGTCACAAGGGGCTTGAAAAAGGACCATGAGGTCCAAAACGTTGCTCCAGTTTTTCTTTTTTCTGCCCCTGATGCCTGTTTGATGAATAAACCTTTTTATTTTTGATCATTACCTGTGAGTGCTGTGGATTGGTTTTTCCTGTTCTGTCTGTTTTTGTCGCTGGATGGTGGTCCTGGCTGCACTGCAAGCACCCTGATGCATATATATGTGTATGTGTGTATACGTTTGAAGGGCTATAGAATACATCAAACGTTACTTCACAATGTTGGCCTTTCTATAAGGCGTTCAAGGAGTTTAGATGCAAAAGTCAGGAGGCAGACAGGGCGATAGTTAGAAAGATAGGTAGGGTCAAGCGAGCTGTTTTTGAGTAACGGTATAACTGTTGCATGCTTGAAGGAGATGGGAAAGTTAGCAGAGTAGAGGGAGGAGTTGAAATTATGTGAATGTAGGGATTACAGTAGGTTTGAGGAGATGAGAGGTAATGAGCCAAGAGGGCAAGTGAGGGAAGAGGAGATTAGCAGCGCAACTCCTCCTCTGTTAGAGGAAAAATAGTTAAGGAAGGCAGGAGGAGAGTTGGGAAGAGGTATAGAATGTGAGGAGGATACAGAGTGGTTGTCTTGTCGAATGGAATCCACATTTGTCTTGAAATAGTCAGCAAAGTCCTGAGGTGAAATGGAGGAAAAAAGACAGGTAACAGATGGTCTGAGTAGAGAGTCAAAGACAGAGAAGAGCTGGCATGAGTTAGACTTGTAAGTGTTGATTAGTGATGAAAAGTAGATTTGTTTAGTCTGGAAGAGGACAGAGTTGAAACAGGATAGGGTCAATTTGTAGTGAAGGAAGTCAGGGACAGTATGAGATTCAGAGGAGTGAGTGCAGGAACGGAGCATGCATGTGTGGCAGTTTAGCCAGGGTCTGGGGTTAGAAGGGCGAGAACGGAAGAGAAAAAGAGGGGCATGTAGATGAAGAGAGGAGGATAGGGCAAAGTTGTATTTTGTGACCAGGTTGTCAGAGTCTGGAGCAGAGCAGAGGGAGGAGGGCAAGAATGGCAAAGTTGAAACAAGAGCCGGTAGATTAATAGAGCACAGGTCTCTGCAGAAATGGAGGTCGAGAAGTGAGAGAAAGAAAATGAGATGATATGATGGTCAGAGAGAGGAAAGGGTGAAATGTAGAAATCAGAGAGAGAAAAGTTTTCTTGTGAAAACCAGGTCCAGGTAGTCGCCGTCCTTGTGGGTGCTGGCTGCAGTCCATTGGAGAAGTCCAAAAGAAGAGATTAAAGAGAGAATGTGGGAACAGCAAGGGAGAAAGGGGTCATCAACATGGTAGATGAAGTCCCCAAGGATAAAAACAGGAGTGCCAGAGGAGAGAAAGAAGGAGAGCCAGGATTCAAAATGAGAGAGAAAGAAAGAAGGGGGATGAGTAGAGGTACGTGGGTGATAGATAGGAGAAAAAAAGCTGGACAGTGCGAGCCTTAAAGGAGAGAAAAGAAAGAAAGGGATGAATAGGAAGGGTTCGGTAATGACAGATTAAGGTGAGGAGAAGCCCCACACCTCCACCCCAACATCAGGTCTCAGAGTGTGGGAGAAAAAAAGGCCACAAAAAGAGAAGGCAGCTTGCTGTGCAGAGTTACACTTAGTGAACCAAGTCTCAGTTATAGCAAAAAGGAGCAGAGTGTGAGAGGAAAAGAAGTCGTGCACAGAAAGGAACTTGTTGAAGGGAGCGAGCATTCCAAAGGGCACATTCTAAAATGCTAATATATGAAATTTAGGTGCATTCAACTGTATGTAAATCAATTGGTGATTCTTAAAACCTGGTGCTGATGATTCCCAGGGAGAGGCTTGAGAGGCAAGATGTTACTCTAGGTCTCCCTAGGTCTTACACTAAGCATTTCCACACCTCTTCTATTTGACTCTCCCCATAGGAACCTGAAAACTCACCCTATGTAAACTAACCTATACAAAATGTAGCCTGAAAAGGAAGTTGAAACAAATTGGGCAATCAACAGTACTCAGAGCTTTGAACCAATAATTAAAGATAAGAAAAAAATCTACATTTTTTAATGATTGCAAACAAACCCCGAGCAGGGCTGGTGCAAGGCTATTTGGCACCTTGGGCAAACCTTCAGTTTTTTTAAACATTACACAGTAGCCCCTGTGGTTCGCACACCACGCCTCCTTTCTTACCTCTTTCTCTCACCCCTCCTCCTCTCTCACCCCCTTCATCCTCTTCTCTCACTCGACCTCTTCTCTCACCCCTCCTCCTCTTCTCTCACTCCCTCCTCCTCTTCTCTCGTGGCCATATTCCAGGTGCTGGTGCACTCCCGTATCCAGGCAGAGTATACGTACGCCGGGTCCGCTGGAATGGTCACACAATTCGCCTCCCAGTGGGCGTCAGGCGGGCACTCTGCTCGGTATCCCCCACTTTGGATTATTTTATACTCAACATCCTAATTTAGCGCCGGTTTTTGTTTATATTAGTTTGCCCGGCTCTCTTTTCTCATCTAATGAGCATGTCGTTCATCGGATCACAGCCGGTCAAAATAGTCCTCTTCTCTCCTTTCATCCCCCTCCTCTTTTATCATCACCTCCTCTTCTTCTCTTACTCCCTCCTCCTCTTCTTCTCTCACTCCGTCCTCCTCTTCTTCTCTCACTCCGTCCTCCTCTTCTTCTCTCCCCATCCTCCTCCTCTTCTCTCACCCTGCCTGCTATCATCCAAGTAATGCTTACCAGTGGTCTGCAGAGGACACAGGATGGCAGGTGTGGAGGAGCGGTAGAGATGGACAGTGAGCACAGCGAAGGGTGGCAGCAGAAACGGGTGGCGGCGGGAGAGGAGGATGAAGGTCAATAGTAGAGACTGGCAGTGGCAGAGGCAGTCGGCAGTAGAGATGGGCAGTGGTGGGAGAGGAAGACGGAGGACCGTGGGAGCGGAGCAGGGCAGCAGAGGAGGAGGACGGCTGGGAGGATCTGCTCTGTACCAGCAGCAGATATCGGAAGTCAGTGAAGATTTATGGGTCAGACTGCTGGGGTGTGCTCCTCCCAGCAGTCCTCCTTTGGCGACCTGCTCAGCTCTCGCGGTGCTCCGTCTTCCTCTTCCACTACGACCCGTCTCTATCACTGACTGCTTCTGCCGCCACCCTGTTTCATGCCTACCACCCGACATCCGTCTTCATCCTCCACTCCCGCTGTCCCTCAATATGTGCCGCCCTAGGGGACTGCCTAAGTCACCTAGTGGTTCCACCAGCCCTGGCCCCAAGACTACAAGCTTCCAATTAATATGGAAAGTCATATTGGGTAAAGGAATAAAAACAAACAGCTGTACACAAACCCAATAGCATAATAATAAATAGTCAGAATTGTGACAATTCTAAAGGGTGGTGCTGACATCACAATATCTAGATGTTGATGCATTCGTACCATCTTTTGGAGGTGTGGCAGATTGTGTTGTGACTTCAAACCCACTTCCTTTGGAATGCCATTCTGAGTCTTTCATGCCTAACAAGGGAAAACATACCAGAAATGCAGTTAATGATAAGAAAAAGAATTGAGAGAGGAACTGAAACATAGATGTTATTTAAGAGGAATTGCACCAGGTCTTATATTGATAAAATATCCAAATATATGTTGGAGAGTTATTATGTCTTTATCGCCTTTGGAGAGCACTGACCCAGCCTCAAGCATAAGAAACAGCTACAGGGACCACATGTTTGCTAGATACATTTAATTAAATATATTAAACAAGCATTGACCAGGGGAAAGGGCAATATCTAAAGTCTACTGACTAATGCACAATAACAGTTGAGTTTGATTATATGTTCCAATTCAACAAGTGACAAGTGGCATTACAACAACTATATGTTTTTTGTCTGCCTATGGTTTATCTGTATTAACCTTTCTTTTTGGACACCCATTTTTCACCTGTGCCTACTGAACCAGGCTGCTAATTCAGATCACGACCAGAACATGAAGAAAAGACAGAAAATAGGGGAGCACCAAATGAGCATACAGTATTAAACAGTATTATGTACAGTATGTGGTATAATGAACATTATAAAAAGTGCTTTTTTTATTTTTCGTTGCATCATACCTACAGTTTATGCCTTGTAATCTAAGTCAGGACATTTTCACTGCATGATTACATGTTCATTATACCACATACGTAATACTGTTTAATACTCTATGCTCATTTGGTGCTCCCCTATTTTCTGTCTTTTCTTCATGTACTGAGGATCCAGAATAGATCCTGTTTTGGAAGGGGACCTATTTTTCTGGGGGCACCCTGCGCCCCCGGTCAGGTAGTATCTTTCTGGATTTTATTTATCTATATACATCACCTACGTTTAGGAGGTAGCGCCCGGGTATTTTCTTTTCCACGACTAGAACATGCTTGTCATAAAAAGAGGCCTAGAAATGTACATTCACCCAGACCTTGTATTACCTCGTCTACTACTCTGCAAACACGGTATGTACTGGGACTTCTTTCTGACAGGTATGATTACCATACCCTCTTCCCATTCATTTATTTACATTTACTCTCAGTTGATTTAAGTATCCCTATACACAGAACAGATAATCTGAGTGTCACATATATACAAATGCATGCAGAACTGCATTTAATTTGTATTATAAAGATGAAGCAATTGAAGGAGGTGCTCACTAAACCAGCCTCAGCCACCCACGTGAGTTGAAACTGGCAAATTGCATTTGGATGTTTTGCATTTAAGGATGAAATATATTTTCTTTAAAAAAAACTATATATATAAAACTTTATATATTTTTCAACAAGCAGAAATGCTGCTCAACACTTGCTGTCGGAAAATAACTTCTAGCATCTGATTAGCCAAAGACCTTCCAGCATTGCGAGCATTTAATTGCTTGTATAGCGATCATGTGCTAGTCTTTGTTACATCCATGGAACATTATGGTAACACTCTACAGGTTAAAGGCCTGTGGCCACAGGAAATGAACAAAATATGTAATATTGACTGCATAATACATTTAAAAAGGGGAAAAAGCTTGTGTTGACTTTATATATGCAATAGCAAATAAAATGAAGGAGCACTTTAAAAAAAATACCTTTTTCTTAAAAACAAAGGTGAATGTTTAAGTCTGCATATGTTTCTTCAAAAATCCAGGGGGAGCATGGGAACATGCAAAGAAAAAAGGGAACAAAACTAAGTGCAGATGGAGAACAACAGAATCAGCTGGAGAGGCACAGAGGAGACACCTGGAGCGACGCCGGGGAGCCCAGGTGAACGGTCAGCACAGCTGGGGATCCAGCACGACACCAACCACACACGAGGAAGCATCGGGGGTGAGATTATTGCAATGTCACATACGATTACGCATACTCTGTTACTGTGAGGATTTGCCATCCTGGCGGCCGAAGACCGTCTCCTCACCTCAGACCTGCTGCAGTGTCAGACTCCCTGGAAGCACAGTCGCGTGGTCCTGCTACGCACGTGCAGATCATGTGCAGATTGCCTGCCCATTCGTGGGCCCTGGCCCCGCCTCCGGCTCTGGCGCTCGGCGCTTGCGCTCGTCCAGTCTCCCCTCTGTGGCACGTCCCAGTCTCCGCCCCCGCCCCGCTGACTGACAGGACCGGCGTGGGAGTGTCTTGCGCACCAGGCTCTGTCCCCTGACCTCCGTGATGCACGCAGGTCGCCGCGCCCTTAGTCCCGCCTCCCTTCCTGATCAGGCTGCATCATAGGGCACACCTGTATGCACCAGCAGCCTATAGGATTCTGTTTCCTGGTTCCGCTCTGGCATCTCTCCTCTCCGGAATTGGCAAGAACCCTCATTACTCTTACATCTCCAATCCTGACCTGGCTTGCACGAACAATCTACATCCTAGGCGCGCCTGCGTGGCTGTGGGTTGGCGTTACTCAATTCCCTACCTCAGCACCGCGGTCGCGCTTCGTTTGTGGTGAGCTACGTGTTACAGTATGCTCAGCCACACAAACTTCGAGGTAGGAAGATTTCTGAGCACACACGCAAGCTACCTGTCCAGTATTGAGGAAAAATTAGTGGCTAGTGATCAAAGCATGCGCTCCCTTCAGTAGAAATTCAGGTCTCTCACTCGTTCTCTTCAAGAACCTCGTTCCTCTCTTGCTCCTGTAGTTCCTGAGCCTGCCACCATGCCCTCTTCACACTTCTCCCAAGAACCTCGGTTACCTGCCCCTAACCGCTATGGGGGTGACCCTCACGAATGCCGGGGGTTTCTTAATCAATGCTTTATACAATTCGAAATGAATCCCTCACGCTTCACGTCACCCCGCGCCAAAGTGGCCTACAATATTTCTCTTCTTATAGATAACGCTCTTGCCTGGGCCTCTCCCATCTGGGAACGAAGATCCGACCTCACTCAGGATATCGGAGTCTTCACCAGGGAGTTCCGGAAGGTGTTTGATACACCCGGCCGTAAGGTATCTGCTGCCTCTGCACTATTTCATGTTTCCCAAAGCAATCGTCCTGTTTCTAGATACACACTTGAGTTTAGGACTATAGCTGCAGAGTCCGACTGGAACGACGAAGCTCTGTCCGCGGCTTTTTGGCAAGGGCTATCCAAAGCTTTGAAGGATGAGCTGGCAACTTACGACCGCCCTACTGACTTGGAAGAACATATCGCCGTCTGCATCAGGTGGATCATCGCCTCCAGGAAAGGAGATCAGAGAGGGTTCATTATCGTGTCACTCCATCCCGGATCACTCCCGGTCAGGTGAGCCAAGGTGATACACCGCTCCCGGATACTTCCGAACCTATGCAATTAGGGGGTACTAGTCTTTCCAAATCTGAGAAATTATGAAGCAAGAATGCTGGGTTATGCCTGTACTGTTGTACTTCTGGATATTTTGCATATTTTTGTCCCCAAAAGTTGGGAAACGCAAAGTTCCCATGAGATCCGGGGGAGTCTCATTGGGAACGCATTCTCTTTCCCCCATTTCTGTTGACAACCCTTCTTGCATTCTTATCCCCATCACTCTCTTCGGGGAGGGCTTTCAAGTATCTACGCTTGCTTTCTTCCTTGATTCTGATTCAGAAGGATACTTCATAGATCAAGCATTCGCGGAACGCCACCTGGTACCTATCAGGCGCAGAAGGAAGCCCATTGCCCTTGAAGCCATAGAGGGAAGACCTCTTCAGCCGGCTTTTATTTCCTTGGAGACGGAGGTACTTCAGCTCAAGATTGAGAATAAACACCTGGAAAAGATTCAATTCCACGTTATTCACACTCCATCCATTAGCGTGATCCTCGGTCTACCCTGGCTACATATTCATAACCCTCTGGTGGATTGGCTCAACAAGGAACCCATTCAGTGGAGCTACTTTTGCAATAAGAACTGCATCCTAGAAGCAAGTAGCATTGGGGGTACCACTGTGTCAGAGGAGAAGGAAAAGGTACAATTGCCAGAGGAGTATGCCGATTTCCGGGACATCTTCGATAAGGTTAAATTCGAGGCCCTTCCTCCTCATTGTCCGTTCGATTGTTCCATTGATCTGCTTCCAGGTACCACACCACCCAGAGGGACTTCTTACCCGTTGTCTATGCCAGAAACAAGGCAATGAAAGAATATATTGCGGAGAATTTACAGAAGGGATTTATACGTAAGTCCACATCTTCTGCAGGCACAGAGATGGACATTATGAGTACTTGGTCATGCCTTTTGGTCTGTGCAATGCCCCAGCCTGTATGGAATCCGCTCTGGGATTTTGCTGAAACCTTTTCCTTACAGAACCTTGCAGCTTCTAGACAACCCCCCCACCCCTTGTTTCTGCAATCAGCATCACCTGCTTCTGCAATTAGACTGCAGCCTGCTTCTTGCTGCCTCATATGCAGCTCTCCCTCATTGGCTGCCTGTTCTATTTAACTCCTGCCCCGCCCACCAGGAATGGGCTGAACATAGACTTTCTCTAGTAACTGTGTTTGTCACAGCATCCTGTTCCTGTTCCTTTCTACGTTGAAGCACCTTCGCTCAAGCGTCCTTTTGCCAAACCCCAGCATGGATATTGTTTGCCCAACCTTCTCTAATCCTGACCCCGGCTTGTCCACGGATTATCCTGCCTTCTCCAGTCCTGACCCGGCTATGTTTGACCACGGAATTCGCAACCCGGATCCGGCTTCGTAGTCTAAGGTCGGTGTATATCTATAACCACCTCAGCCCTGCGGTCCGGTCCAGGTTTGTGGTGAGCACGTACGTTACAGTATGTTCAGTCCAACAAACCCGGACGCCGCTGAGGTGGGGTTAAGCCAGTCCCTCTCTGAAAACTTGGCCTTGTCTGAAAACCTGTCCCAGTCTGAAAACCTGCCCCAGTCTGAAAACCTGCCCCAGTCTGAAAACCTGTCCCAGTATGAAAACCTGCCCCAGTCTGAAAATCTGCTCCAATCTGAAAACCTGCCCCAGTCTGAAAACCCGACCCCGTCTGAAAACCCGACCCTGTCTGAAAACCCGACCCTGTGGGATAAAACTACCCAGTCTGGAAGATGATTCACACTCTCTCACCAGAGCATGAGACAGAGAGATCGCCCTGAGGCCAGTCTCTCTGCTCTTTTGCAGTCCCTCTGCGCTGAGAAGCCTCCTACTAAACCTTTTTTTTTCTTGGGAGCCCATAGCTAATGTTGCTTGTCTGCAGCTTAAAGAAGACATTTTCATGACCCCTGTCTCAGACCCAATTCCTCCTTTCCCTGACTCTCCTGCCATGTCTGAGCTTCCTATGTCTGACCCTCTTACTCCCACTTCAGAGACAAGTGCAATGTCCTCTGATTCAATTGAAGTACTATGTCTCGCGATCGGAGCGCGTCCGTCCCATACTAGCTCCTCCACACGGAGCCAGATACAAGCACTAAGCTTATTACTTGTTACTTGAGCAGACCCGTGGCAATCCTTGATACACCAAGCATTAGCAAGTAGGTGTACAGTGACTCTGCACTACCACGGTGTCTGCGATTTTTATGCTACTGGATTCTCATGTTGTTTTTATCTATTGAGGTGTGAGTAGACACTACTTGTGTACTACTGTTCTATTTTCATTCATTGTGGCAGCAGCCACCCTCCTGTACACATAATAGACACCCCTCCTAGGGGTGTCTATCATACTGATAACATACTAAGTGTGTGCTACCTGCTCACTGCTAAAACAGTGTCCCTGTATGACAGCATCTATCATGGACACTTGCAGTGGTCTGTTGATCCGGACTGCCTTATTACTGGCTATACATAGCGGTTATTGCAATCTCTGTGACAGTTCATTACTATTGACATTCACTGGGTCTATCTGCTTTCTAACAATATATTAGCAGATGGACAGGCTGAATTACTCATACCTACCTGTATGAGAGACATTCTATCCTTGTCAAGTGGCTGCACCTGAGTCTCTAAACAGCAGACATAGGCCACAATGGGATAATTATTCACCTAGCTACACCCTGTATATATCATCAAGGGTGATAGCCCACACCTCACATATGAGAATTGGTATATTTTATTTTCGCTGCGCTTTTTTGGCTCATATTTGAGTCTTATTTACTCTGGTAACCTAGTGTTCCATTAATTTTAGTTGAGTTATTACTCCGATTAAAATGTTATTTTACCTCATTCACTCCTCATTTCACCCTAGACTTCCTCCATTATAACACACTGTGATTTGTGTACTTGTTTGAGTGCTCTCCATTGGGGTTCTTTCTCTCCCAGTACCAGGTTTCTGTAGTACCAGTTGAACCTACGGATTTAAAGGCCCCTGTGTTCAAAACGGAATTATACTTCACTCTTTCTCTCACAGTACTTGAGGTACCCTCTACTGACTACATAACTACTGCTGCGAACTCAGGGTTACCTCTCATGGAGGTTTCTGTAGTACCTGATGTATCTACCGATTCAAAGACCCCTGTTTTTAAAACAGAAGTACACTGCACTGTTTTGTCTACAGTATCTCGTGAAGCTATTGAGTCTGGGACTTCCATGTCTAAGTCTAGTACAAGTTTTCCTGATTTTTCTTCTGTTGGGGATACCCTGTTCTAACCCTGAGACTTTTGTTCCTAAGCCAGGTTTATCACTCAACTTGCTAGGGATAATGGGCCTGGACATTAACAAGAGAACTGTATCAGTATCTTTTAGTGAACCCTCCCGCCCTCTACCCTCGCTAACCAGTGACCGGATTACTTTTGGAGCAAAAGATTCTCACAAACCTCTATGGTCTTATTTGTGCAATATCATTGCTTTTCTAGGATGTTCCTCTACCACATCCAACCAACAATCAGTCTTTCTTGTCTTGTACTCTGGGGACCGGGCATCTGGCTTGTGCCCTTCTGTGGACTTCCACATATTTTTGTGATTCTTTCTGCGTGTCAAGAATTGCAGTACCACCGTTCTCATGTGTAAAGATGGTACTTGCCAATGAATTGCTGGATTATGGGCCAACTTCCCGCCTAAGACAGTTCAGAAACAATTCCAAGTCTATTATGTATCGCTCAGAGTTCGATCCTTAAGAGGGGAGGAATCCGCTCCGGGGTTTTGCTGAAACCTTTTCCTTACAGAACCTTGCAGCTTCTAGACAACTCCCCACGTGTTTGTGCAATCAGCATCACCTGCTTCTGCAATTAGACTGCAGCCTGCTTCTTGCTGCCTCCTATGCAGCTCTCCCTCATTGGCTGCCTGTTCTATTTAACTCCTGCCCTACCCACAAGGAAGGGTCTGAACATAGACTTTCTCTAGTAACTGTGTTTGCCACAGCATCTCTGTTTGGCCTGCCTTGGCCTTCTTGCCATTGCTCCTAGTTACTGGCAGACTCCGCTGCGCCGCCGCGGTTACACTGAAGCCTCTGTGTTTCTGTTCCTGTCTGCAGTGCCTGTTCCCTGTGTCCCTCCAGTGGCCTCCACTACTCACAGCTGTACCCGGCTAAGGAGTGCTGTTTTGTGCTGAAGCACTGGATCCCCTGTTCCTTTCTCTATCTGCATACCCCTCGTGCAGAGGCCTGCATCGGTGTTCCTGTTACCTATCTGCATATCCCTCCTGCAGAGGCCTGCATCGGTGTTCCTGTTACCTGCTGCAATCTCCTGATTCCAGCGGCCTCTACTACTCACAGCTGTACCCGGCTAGGGAGTGCTGTTTTGTGCTGAAGCACTGGATCCCCTGTTCCTGTTTCTTTCTACGTTGAAGCACCTTCGCTCAAGCGTCCTGTTGCTGAACCCCAGCATGGATATCGTTTACCCAGCCTTCTCTAATCCTGACCCCGGCTTGTCCACGGATTATCCTGCCTTCTCCAGTCCTGACCCGGCTATGTTTGACCATGGAATTCGCAACCCGGATCCGGCTTCGTGGTCTAAGGTCGGTGTATATCTATCCCTACCTCAGCCCTGCGGTCCAGTCCAGGTTTGTGGTGAGCACGTACGTTACACAGCCGTGTTTCAGGATTTCGTAAATGAAGTTTTTAGAGACCTTCTCAATTCCTTTGCAATCTTATCTCGATGACATATTAATCTTTTCTAAATCCATACATGAACACATTACTCATGTGAAACAAGTGCTTCTTCGCCTACGCGAAAACAGACTTTTTGCCAAACTTGAGAAATGTCATTTTCATCAAACGTCTACCATTTTTCTGGGATACATCATTTCCGACACCGTCCTCACCATGAATCCGCCAAGGTCAAAGCAGTTCTGGATTGGCCACAACCAACCACTCTTAAAGCGGTACAGTGATTTCTTGGATTCTCAAATTATTATCGCAGGTTCATACAAATTTTTTCTTCTTTAGTGGCTCCACTGACGGAATTAACCAAGAAAGGAGCGGACCCTGCTTCCTGACCCACTGCTGCGCTTCAGTCTTTCGCACGTCTCAAAAAGGCCTTTGTGTCCGTTCTCATTCATCCTGATCCTAAACTTTCTTTTATTCTTGAAATTGATGCCTCTGACGTTGGTGTAGGCGCTGTTCTGTGCCACAGAAAGAATCCTCTATCCTGGTTGCATCCTTGTGCCTTCTGTTTTAAAAAAAATTCTCTGGCTGAATGTAACTACGATATTGGGAATCGGGAACTTCTGGCCATGAAATTAGACGTCGAAGAATGGAGACATCTTCTGGAGGGTACCGAAGATCCAACAACTATCCTCATGGATCATAAGAACTTGCTATACATTGAACGAGCACGTCGCCTGGGAGCCCGTGAAGCCAGATGGTCGTTATTTTTCTCTAGATTTAATTTCATAATTTCCTATCTCCCTGGATCCAAAAATGTCAAGACTGACGCCTTATCTCATCAATTCTCCCTGGACGACAAGTCTGAGGATCAGCAGAAACCCATCCTATCTCCTAAATGTATTCTTTCAGCCACTTCATTCGGAGCACTCAAGGACATTGTCTGTCAACAAAGCCATATTCCACCTGGCGTCTCGCCACCTCTGGACCATCTCTTCACTTCTTCTCTGCATCATAAGAAAGTCCTCGAGTGGAGTCATTCTTCCAAATCTGCAGGACACCCGGCACCAAGAGGACATTGGTTCTTATTTCTCGCACTTTTTGGTTGCCGGGGATGCAAAAGGACGTAAAAATTTCCGTAGCTGCGTGCACGTGTGCCAGGACTAAAACTCCCAGAATTCTTCCCTCAGGTCATCTTCAACTTCTCCCTGTTCCTGACCGGCCATGGACACACTTGTCCATGGATTTCAATGTCGACTTACCTATCTCCAAGGGTATGAACACGATTCTTGTGGTAGTGGACCAATTCTCGAAACAGGCTCACCTGATACCCCTCAAGCGTCTCCCCAATTCTCCCAAATTAGCCGATATCTTCATCAGGAAGATTTTTCGCTTACATGGAGTACCTATGGTAATAGTATCAGACAGATGTTCTCAGTTCATTTCCCGGTTCTGGCGCTCGTTTTGCCTCCAGCTAGGTATCGCTCTTCATTTCTCCTCTGGATACCACCCACAGACTAATGGTCAGACGGAGAGGACCAACCAGTCTCTTGAACAATATTTACGCTGTTTTGTATCGGACTCCCAAGATGACTGGGCTGAACTCTTACCCTGAGCAGAATTCATCCACAACAACGCACGTAGTGGTTCAACCTTAGAGTCTCCTTTCCTTAGTGAATTATGGCTTCAACCTGTCTACTCTTCCTCTGGCTTACCTTCCTCAGGGATCTCAGTGGCAGATGACAGGATCAGAGATTTGCAAGAACTTTGGAAAAGGATTCAGGTCAACATCAGGCAAGCAGTCACAATGCAGAAGACTCAGGCAGACCGCCACCGCAGACCTGCTCTGGACCTCAAACCTGGCGACAAGGTCTGGCTCTCATCCAGGAACATCAGTGTAGGAAAAAAAATTGGACGAGCACTGCTGTGAAGGAAGGCTGGAGGCAGGGTGCAGCAAAAAATAACTTTATTCAGGCATACAAGCCCAGGTAAAACCACACGAGGAGGATCCTCTGACACGTTTCGTCCTTATGGGACTTTGTCAAAGAGAGCTGTCCCTCTTATTATGTACGGACTTTAAAATTACTGATGTCAGTAGTAAGGATGATGGATACCCTGTGCCAAGTGTTCATACAAGCAAAGATATGCGTTAATGAATGATTGCACTGGACTGTTATAGAGCATCCAATTAAGGGAGTTTCTCTTACCCACCTTGCTTTAATCCAGGAATATCAGGCTGAAGGTCTCTTTGATGAAATTCGCACCCAGATTTCTTGGACCCTTCTCTGTCTCCAAGAGGATCAATCCGGTTGCGTATCGACTCGTTCTCTCTCCTTTCATGAGGATCCTCTCTGTATTTCACGTTTCTCTTCTCAAACCCGTGGTCCAGAATGCATACTCAGTTCCTGTTCTCTCTATTTCTCCTCATATGATCCAAGGCCAACCCGAGTATGAGATACAATCCCTTCTGGATTGCAAGATCTCCAGAGGATCACCACATTAGAGAGGTTTCATTAGAGAGGCGCATTAGAGAGGTTTCGGCCTGGAAGAAAGGTTCTGGATTCCGAGTCATCAGGTTCACGCTGCCAGACTAGTTCATATCTTTCACACGAAATTTCCGGACAAGCCATTGTGGAGTCGCCTGGAGGTCGCTCCTAGAGGGGGGGGGGGGGGCGGAAGGGGGGGGTACTGTGAGGATTCGCGATCCTGGTGGCCGAAGAACGTCTCCTCACCTCAGACTTGCTGCAGTGTCAGACTCCCTGGAAGCACAGTCGCGCGGTCCTGCTACACATGCGCGGATCATGCGCGGACTGCCTGCCCGTTCGTGGGCCCTGGCCCTGCCTCCGGCTCTGCCGCTCACACTCGTCCAGCCTCCCCTCTGTGGCACGCCCCGTCTCTGTCCCCGCCCCGCTGACGGACAGGACCGGCGTGGGAGTGTCTTGCACACCAGGCTCCGCCCCCTGACCTCCGTGACGCGCGCAGGTGGCCGTGCCCCCAGTCCCGCCTCCCTTCTGGATCAGGCTGCATCATAGGGCACACCTGTGTGCACCAGCAGTCTATAGGATTCTGTTTCCTGGTTCCGCTCTGGCTTACCATTGGAGGATCTTCCTTTATATACCCTCTTGTTCCTGACTCTCATTGCTGAGCATAGTCTAGTGTGATGCCGTGCCTTGCTGCATTCTAGTTCCTGTGACATTGCCTTGCCTGTTAATCTGTTGTTGCCTGACCCTGCTTCTCTCATTGGACTCCGCACCTCTCCTCTCCTGATCCGGCTTTGTACGACCACTCTTCAGTCTCCAGTCATGACCTTGGCTAAGTATTCCAATGATCCGTTACTCTCCTATCCTGAACCTGGCTACGTACCCCGACGATCCACTACTCTCCAATCCTAAACTTGGCTACGCACCCCGACGATCCACAACTCTCCTCTCCGGAATTGGCAAGTACCCTCATTACACTTACATCTCCAATCCTGATCTGGCGTGCGCGACCAATCTACATCCTAGGCGCACCCGCGTGGCTGTGGGTTGGCATTACTCAATTCCCTAGCTGGGCACCGCGGTCGCGCTGCGTTTGTGGTGAGCTATGTGTTACAGTTACATGCTGTTTTATGCTGCACTAAATGTGAGTACGTTTCTTAATCTTTTTAATATATAAAACTTATATTTTGATCTGAGCAATGGTCCCTTTTTCTTTATACTGAGGTACCAACTCCTCGACACCCCAAGAACAGATTGCCACGGTTGATGTGTCCTAAATAACCTGCCACATAGTTAGTAGGCACCGCATAGGAGTCAAGATACAATATTAAGTCACAGAATTTAAAGCATCTGCACTTAGTTTTGTTCCTTTTTTTCTTTGCATGTTCCCATGCTCCCCCTGGATTTTTTAAGAAATCTTGAATCCACAGGGACAAACGAGGACAGTCCCTACCAGTGGGTTTGAGCAGGGAGTTGCAATTATATTTACATATTATTCCACTGTGCACTTGGCACACAATATATTTTATAAAGTCACAGATTATATTTAAGTATCACTGTAATATAATATTGCCACTTGAATATAACACTTCATGATTTTACTGTGTAGGAGCGCCTAATTATTTCACCATGTTGTTCATAAAGTCTGCATATGTGCAATAGTCAATCTACTGATTCAAATAATATTTACATTTAGACGGACAATACATTACTTTTAAGAGAGGCTCCATTCAAATCTGTTAGATGTTAAGTGTAACTCAGGGTCATTCCAAATAAGTGAGATGTGACAGGACCAGAATATAATATGTGGAGTATTTAGAAGCCTGACTACACTGACAAAAACTCATGCCTTGTATATTACTATTCACCTTGACAGATGACTCCAGCATCCTCATGATGCCCACAGTTGTGCTGACCCCAACCCAGGTTGAAGCAATCCATTAGGTCCTTTTCTGTACCATCGCAATCCACATTGTCAAGAAGGATGGGCCCACTGCCATAGCCAAAGTAACTCAAGGTTGTAGCCATAATAGCCGAACCACAGCCCATCTGCTTGCAAACCACCAGAGCATTTGTGTAATCCCAGTCATCGTCACACACGGTTCCCCAGGCATTTTGGTACAGAACTTCCACTCTGCCTTGACAGCTGCTGTTTCCATTTACCAGCCTAAGGCTGCCACCTGTTGGACAAATACAAGTATGGTATAAGTGTAATAAATGATCATAGGGATTGTACAGTATCTACTGTACCACTGGAGCAGTAAGCAATTAAACAGTATATGTAACTGTAATCAGGGTCCTTAGAAATATGCAATCATCCTTAAAGTAACAGTTTTAGTTATTTGCATCATGTTAAAAATGTATATGTTTCCCTTTTCTCCATCAATAGGATTGCTGAATTCAAGCATATCTGCTACTTATGTTTATCAGTTTGACTAATCATGGCTTTATAATTACTGTACAAAAAAATGTACATAACAAAATCAACAATTAACCTCTAGTTTTTAGGATTAGCAATTAGTTTGATCACTAAAAGACATTAGATAAAGAGTGTAAAAACTATCCAAATTTTCCCCTCACCTGCTGTCTCTGTAAGTCTCCCAACATTCCACTTAGATTGTAAGCTCTCCGGGGCAGGGAATTCCTCTCCTATTGTGTGACTTTGTTGCACATATTGTATTATTATTATATTATTATAATTCCCTGTACTGTATTGTCCCTGTGTAAATACAGAGGACACTGTGAGCGATATATATATATATATATATATATATATATATATATATATATATATATATATATACATCCGCCTCCACTAAAAAGAGGACTCCCTTTCTCACAGATGTTATGAGTACGGCGAATTACTAGCAACCAGAATGATGTGGAAGTGGCACTCAAGAAGATGGCTGAACGGTTTCGCCAGAAGGGCTATGCCCAGTCAGAAATTGAATAGGCACTAGAGAAGGCCCAGATGCCTACATGAGATGAGCTATTGACGTCATCGGTCACGCGGCACCGGACGGTGTGCGGGACACACAGGACCGGACGGTGTATGGGGTGATGCCACGTGCCCCAAAATGTGACTACTCTGCAGGGGTGAGGGGGGGGAGAGGCATGCGGGAGGGGGGGTTAGGGGGGCACGCGGCACCAGTCGATGTGCGGGAGGGGGGGTGGTGGGGGACGGCTGACACACTGGACCGGACCCGGACGTTGACACTGACGGTGAATGGGAGGGGGGTGGCGGGGGGAGGGGGCATCCGCGGCACCGGACGGTGTGCGGGACACACTGGACCAGACGGTGTATGGGGAGATGACACGTCTCACAAAATGTCAGTACTCCGCTGGGGTGAGAGGGGGGGGTGAGGCGTGCGGGAGTAGGGAGGTGGCGGGGGCATCGTGCACCCTGTACTCCTACTCACATAAGTATTTATGTTGTACTAGTTTTGTTATTACATTGAAAGTGTGCTGTCGCCAGGGGGCGCATGCGTGTGAAAATCCCCATGTTACCATGATGCCGAGCAGCTATGTTATGTAGGAGTGATCGCGCTGTGAGTATTGTCCCTCTATAGTTGTCATTATGCTATCTGGGAGTGCTTGTGGGCTTTACATCTTCATTTTTCCTTGCCGTATATGCTTTTTAGTTGTTGTATATAGCGCTGATTTGCGCAATGTGCAAGAGAATTCTTGCAGTCAATGTGACCACGGACGCTGCTCCTGGGCTTGATCACATGTTCACACATTCTCCAATGGCAATACATCACTCTGTCTG